>NC_056747.1:869146821-869316821 GCF_019279795.1 Protopterus annectens
ACTCTACCAGAGCAGGTAGTTCACTTAGGGGTCCCTTATCCCTTTCTGTTTGCCTATTCTGTGATATCAGTCCCTGATATGGAAGGCAGTAGTTAGCCTGCAGTCCAAATGTCTTCATGGGCTTTTCCTACCCTATTTCTCAATGTAGTTATTTGACCCAAATACCTTGGTTCATTTGCCAGTTTTCTCCAGTAAATTCCAGCCTCCTCTTGCCTATTCTCTGTATTCATAATTGCAGTCATCCCTATCATCAGAATCTCCTTTCTCCATCTCATGTTGGCTTAGTTCTTAGAATACTTTATGCAACTTTATAAATATAATATTCTGTATGACTGTTGTTATTCTCCTTAAAAATCCCACGCTCTCCTTATTTCTTGAATCCTTCCTACTTTATTATCATTTCTTTCTAGTTTGAATTACAGATTTCTGCTTTTATGTGTATGAGCAATTAACTGTGTAGTTCTAAAATATCCATTCAAATCAGGTAATCCTAAACCACCTTGACAATTACTATATATGTTAGAATCTGCATTCCTCCTCACCTTTTAGCAACCAATGCAGAAAGCATCTGAAAAAATAATTACTTTTTATCTTGCCATGACGTTGTATACATTCCATACCTGCAAGTAGCACAATTATCAATGTTATTTTTTTAGACCCTGAATTCCCTTATTGGGGCAAACAGATGACAGCTGACATGATCTGTGTTTGAGAGATGATGAGAATACAGTTCCCTAATCTACCCTATCAGATCATTGTCCCATTCACTTAGAAAAGAAATATTGAGAAATACTGTCTAGTTTGAGAATCCCCAGTAAAAATGTCAGTGGTTTTCTTGCAGTAACACATATATTTGTTCCCTATATATGTGTTACACTTTCTGTGAAAAGTTTTTACAAAAGGATAAAGAAATAGTTAAGATATTAATTTTAAGTGATATTTTCAGAGTTCCAGGGCTTGTCTTCTTTCCATCTTCCTTCGCTTTATCGACCAGAGTGTGTTATTTCCTGGCATACAAAACTCAGCTAATTAATGAAGTTGCTGTCAGTGGTTGTCAGGTTTTAATTACCTACAGACTTCAAAAGATTCAATAGTTTTATGACCATCAAGTGATAAAACTGCACAGATACATGGCAGGCAACACTATCAAAGTTCTTTAAAACAAGGAAGTTTTAATACAGGTAAGCACTTTCACACTTACGGTGCTTCATCAGACAACAAACCCTAACAGTTAGACTCATTAAATACATCAATTAATTTCAAACCAACCAATGGTGACCCACCATCAAATTAGTACAGCAGTCTTGAAACACTAAAACACATTTAAATAACATTTCATCATCCATTAGATCAAATATAAAATACACAATAGTATAGAATAAAGTCCAAATGAATAAAACATGCAATAATTTCCTAGCTAATCTACGTGTTTTCAAAGCTGGTTTAATAGAGACTGTATCATTGAGACCAGAGCCCATATGTGCACCATGTCTCAAGATCCATTTCATTTCAGCTGCATCCGTTTATGTATAAATATCACCCAACCTAACACTGGGATATATAACTTGTAAAACCTGAAACAAAAAGTATGTATTTCACCTGCTGACAAGGTGTACTTAGCTAGTGCACTATGTTCCAGTCCTTTCCTGGTGCAATACATATGGTCTCGAATGCATTCATGAAGTCTCCTATTAGTCTTGCCTACATAATACTTGGAGCATACAGTGCAGTGAGCTATATAGATCAAATTCTTCGTGTTGCTATCAGCCTGTACCCTCAGACACCAAGTTCGATTAGTATCCAGATGCATAAAATGATCAGTTTCATCCACTAACTTACAAAAATTACAGCTCTTACATCTCAGAGTTCCTGTTCTGTCTAGGTGGCCAGTGTTTCCTACTTTAGGATAACATAAAAGTTGTTTAAGTGTATCATTATTTTTATACACTACCCTGGGTCGAAGACCCATTATCCCACCTATCTTATCTTCTGTGTGCAAGACATGCCATTTCCTACTTAAGATGTCCCTAATGGATTTGGCATCAGTACTATAAGACAAGACAACAGGTAGACACTGAGGACGCTTAGTACATACTCTTTTAGGATGTAATGCATTAGAAAAATAGGGTCTAGCTTTCCCCTGTCTTTCACTCACAGCATGATGAATGGCCCTGGATATCTCCATTTCACCATAACCTCTCCCCATAAACTCAGATCTCAACATGTCCATGCTAGTCTGTAAATCTATGTCATCACAGGTTAACGTGGCAACACGTAATGTTTGTCCCCTTACCACACTGGAAAAAACGTGCTGGGGATGCATGGTTGTTTTGTACAAAAACAATGGACAATAACAGTCCTTATGATATAACCTAGTAGTCAAAGCACCCTCATTGTCAACAACAGCTACATCCAAAAAATCAATAGTGTCAGTGGAAAATTTGTGGGTGAAGCGTAAAAAGTTGCTACTCTGATTCAACCCATAAATGAAGGTAAAAAGTTCATCCATACCATGGTCCCAAACAAAAAAGATGTCCCCTACAAAATGCAGATAAAATATGATACCCTCCTTATCACTATTAACTATGTTAGAGCACTCCCATTCAGCCATAACTAAATTCGCATAACTATTGGCACAGCTGGTGCCCATAGCAACACCAGCCATCTGCCAATAGTACATGCCTTCAAACACAAATACGTTGTTATCAAATATGACTTCCAATAGATAACATACTAGATCAATATGTGCACTCCCAAAAGAATCATCTCGAAGAAGATAGTTCTTAACCATATTGATCCCCTCCCCATTTGGGATACAGGTAAATAAGGATTCCACATCCAAAGTAACTAGGACTACTTGTGAATGAACCCCAACTCCAAAGGCCTTGTACAGATCACGTAAAATAGTCTCTGTATCTTTTATCACCAAAGGATATTTATCTAGTATCATCCTCAACTGCTTGTCCACATAGATGGATAGCGGCTCCATTAACCATCCTGCGCCTGATACAATAGGCCTAAAAGTTGGTCTATCAGGATTTTTATGTATCTTCAGTAGGCCATATAACTTTGGTATAAGTAGAAACTCAACATTAAAATAATCAAATAACTCATGTTTCATCAGCCCCATACATAAACATTCATACAGACCCATAAATACATGTTGTTGAATATTTTCAATCTCAGACATCTCAACTGATTTATACACCAAATTATCTGATAGCATAGATAGCATTTGTTCTATGTAAAACTCAGTATCCAGGACCACGACCAGTACTCCTTTGTCAGTAGGTCTAATAATTGCATGTTTATTGTTCTGTAGTGTTTTCAGCGCTAACCCGCGGTGGTGGTGCTGCGGTAGCATTGTTGCCTCACAGTAAGACGCTGTCCAGTTTGATTCTCAGCTAGAGCATCTTCTGCGTGGAGGCATGCGTGAATGGGCGTACCTTCGTTGAAGGTTGTGCATCAGGGCTGGTAACTCGGCACGTAAAAATCAACTACCAATCATTAGCGGACCGGAGTTCCGCTGTGGCGACCTCTAACCGGGAAAAGCCGAAAGACACAAAAGTGTTTTCAGCGCTAGTTGTTCAGTAGCATTTAAATTTCCACCCTTACTGACCTTACAGTTGTTAAAATACTGATAAAGATCTTTTTCACAAGCTGTAACAAAAATGTCTAATACTGGTGAAAAAACTGGTACAAACGTACTAGGTTTAGAAAAAAAACATTCCGTTGTTCAACATTCATGTCCCCAAATGTCATATGTAAGGCTACATTCCTTACAAAAAGCCTAATTTCCAGCAATGTTTCATCGACTAGCAGCAGTAGAGGGTATAAACCCCAAACCTTTAACTAATAAGGAAGTCTCAGATGCAGTTAATGTATGGCTAGTTAAATTCTATACTAACTGGTTTGGGCTGTAGCCCACATCTTCTTTAGAGTACATCCTTGGTTGTGATTGAAATGTATATGTTGCAATAGTTCTAATTAGATCAATCAAAACTGAAAAAGAAAACATTATACCCTATCTAAATACAACTTGCTGCTAGGCTGCACCATTAGAAAAGAAGGGCACACTGAACAGGGAGCAGCATGCCAAAATCCTACGCTCACAAGTATTAGTGATGGTTTAATAATCAATGTATAGATGATAACTTTGTACTACAACAAACAAAATGCAGTGCTTTAAATCCTTTTATTGAACTGGAATGCAGTATATGCTTATATTAAAACATGATAATAAACTGCAGACTAATTTTAAAATGTGAAAATAAGTGTACAATCCTTTGCTTGGTTATTTTGACATATTTAATGACCTCCACATGCCCAAGAGTTACATTATCTTTTTCCCTTCATACATTTGTGCTCCTCTAACACCTGCTACCTTACTTACTGATCATCTGCACTAATTTAACCTGGCAGGTGGCTCACAGGACAAAAGTTCTGAAGTGTTAATGAGCTGATTCCCGTACCCAGAGTACAGAATGTGATTCCTTCCACCTTCATAAGTTCTGAAGTGTTAATGAGCTGATTCCCGTACCCAGAGTACAGAATGTGATTCCTTCCACCTTCATAAGTTCTGAAGTGTTAATGAGCTGATTCCCGCACCCAGAGTACAGAATGTGATTCCTTCCACCTTCATAAGTTCTGAAGTGTTAATGAGCTGATTCCCGTACCCAGAGTACAGAATGTGATTCCTTCCACCTTCATAAGTTCTGAAGTGTTAATGAGCTGATTCCCGTACCCAGAGTACAGAATGTGATTCCTTCCACCTTCATAAGTTCTGAAGTGTTAATAAGCTGATTCCCGTACCCAGAGTACAGAATGTGATTCCTTCCACCTTCATAAGTTCTGAAGTGTTAATGAGCTGATTCCCGTACCCAGAGTACAGAATGTGATTCCTTCCACCTTCATAAGTTCTGAAGTGTTAATGAGCTGATTCCCATACCCAGAGTACAGAATGTGATTCCTTCCACCTTCATAAGTTCTGAAGTGTTAATAAGCTGATTCCCGTACCCAGAGTACAGAATGTGATTCCTTCCACCTTCATTTGCTTACTGCATGACTCTGAGCAAGTCATGTAAGAAAAAGGGTTCCTATGTTGCCCCTGAAAAGGGACAATTGTGTAGTATGTTCACTCAGTTAACAAACAGGTGAAAATAATCGCTGTCCCTTTGACACTAACACTCTACCCCTTGTTCCCCAAACACCTTCTGAGTTTTCCCAGATTATCTCACCTTCTGTCTCTCTTGCTTTGCAATTCTATAATTCTCAACATCTAGCCGAAAGTTCTGACACAAGAAAGCTTTAATGATCCTGCGGGCCTGAAATACTAACTTTAGATTAAAGTATTTTTAAAGCATCTAGAGTGTGCCATTAATTATTTGTATCTCCCTGCCGCCTTCCCAGTGCTGTTAATAATTCAACTGAGTGTTTGCCAATGTAATTGGCTTAGTATGTTATATGCTCTTTCATGACTAGTTCTTATCACATCAGTATGTCTGTAATTTAGTGCTGCCTAGTAGTCATTCTGCATACAGCCATACAGATGATAAGATACAGCTTACTGACTTTGCTGATATCTCACTATATCATACTACTGTTCTTGTCAGACCTGAAGTCTAACAAGGTTCACCCTGATACCATAAAGAAAAAAAAAATTTATCTGATACAGGTTCTGTCAGTAAAGAAGAATGCTGTAATAATATGTTTACTTTAACAGTCTTAACACTGTATAATACCACAGCAGAGAAACTGTACTATACTACCTTGAATACATTATACACTACAGAAAACTGCATTTTGTGCCTGTTGCGGAGATAAGTGACTGCATGTGTTTTAAAAGATGCATTGACTTAGTTGCACTGTATTATATTCTGCTGGCAAAGAAACTAAAACATCTTTTAAACTTACTTGACCTTGAGTAAGGATGTCAGAATTAGGTCACTAGGCAGTTCTCTCCATGTTCAAATCACCATAGGTAAAATCCAATACCACTTCCTTGCAAGCTACAGGTCCCCCCTATGACCCAGGAAACCCATACCATGTATTTAAACTTATTAGAAACACTAACTATCCAACCCAGTACCATATTCATGGGTGACTTTCATTACCCTACTATTAACTTGGAATCATATACAACATCAAACTACATGCACAGAGATTCCTGGATTTTTTAAACACAAACTCCTTGGACCAGATAGTGGTGCTGCGGTAGCATTGTCGCCTCACAGTAAGACGCTGTCCTGTTCGATTCTCAGCTAGAGCGTCTTCTGTGTGGAGACATGCGTGAATGGGCGTACCTTCGTTGAAGGTTGTGTGTCAGGGCTGGCAACTCGGCACGTAAAAATCTACTGCCAATCATTAGCGGACCAGAGTTCCACTGTGGCAACCCCTAACCAGGAAAAGCCAAAAGACACAAACAAACAAAACTCCCTGGACCAGATAGTCAATACACCAACCAGGGGTGCAACTATACTGGATCTGGTCCTCACTAATAATGGAGAGTGCTGCACACCCCTACTGTAATGCCTTCCCTCGTAAGGTCAGACCACAAAATGATCTCCTTTGAAGTAAAAATAAAACTTGGACCCCCAGCTAAACTGGGAATATTCAGGAACTATTCTAAGGCTAAGCACCTGCTATTGAGTGAGAACCTGGCAAAATTTCAAGCCCTATAAACCCTGAGAACACTTCTGCTTATGCAGAACTGTTCACAGAAACCCTGTACAAGCATGGTAATAGCTGCATAGAGGCAGCTGTACCCACCAGAAAGAAATACAGAACTAGCTCAAAAAACAAGCCAGCCTGGTGGAATCACAAAATCAATTAGATGCATAACATGAGGAAGAAAATCATGGCAAAAATTAGGAGATGCAGCACCCAGCAGGATAAAAGCACTCTCAATAAACTAAACAAACAACTCAGAGGACAAATAAAGTCTACCAAAGCCAAATTTGAGGTAAATTTGGCCTTCCAGGACAAGGACAACCACAAAGCATTCTTTAGCTATGTCCGCAACCTCAAGGGCAATACACAATTGTGCGCAGAGCTCATTATAAATGGAGACACCTATACTGACCCAGAAACTATAGCAAACCTCCTGGCTGATAACTTTAGCTCCAACTTTACTCCTCTCTCCCCCTCAATCTTCCCTCAGGAAATATCAAATATAACTCCTCCTACTATCACTAGGGAACAAGTCCTTAAGGCTCTCTCATGAATGGAGAAATGCGGCAGTCATCCCTCTGCACAAAGGTGGGCCATCTACAGACCCTGGAACCTACAGATCCATAAGTCTCACTAGTCTTATATGTAAATGCATGGAAAGAATTATCATGGAGATGATCGACAGAGATATAGTAAATCTCCAGACACTGGACCCAACCCAGTATGGTTTCGTCAAGGGCAGATCATGCCTACTCAACCTGGTGGACTTCTTTGAGAGGGCAAAATCATTCACACTGCCTACCTTGACCTGGCCAAGGCATTTGACACAATAACCCACTCGGGCATTGTTGACATACTCAAGAGGTTAGCTATAAACACGTATGTCACCCAGTGGATAGCCAACTGGCTTATAGAGAAAACCCAGGAAGTTAGAATTGAGAAGAGGCTAGTCACAAGTGGAGTCCCTCAGGGATCAGTCTTTGGACCGCTCCTTTTTGGCATTTACTTCTCAGAACTCAAGGCCAATGTCAGTGGTCTCTAGCTAACTAAATTTACAGATGATTGCAAATTAAGAGCTGTCATTGAATCTCACACTGACACAAATGTTCTCCAGGAGGGGCTGACACAGACAAACAACTGGTGTCAAAGTCATGGACTAAAACTAAATGCCAAGAAATGCATAATAGTATCCTTTGGGAAGTCATCCATCCCTGGTAACTATCATATTAACAACACACCCCTTAGAGTTGACCCAGTAGTCAGGGACTTAGGGACACACATAGATAGTAATCTAGCCTCTGATCATCACGTGTCTACATTGCTGAGGAAATCATTCTATATTGCACAACTTATAAACAAAGGCACGGCATCTAAGTCCAAGGAAGTCACTGTTCCATTGTATTCGTCATTCATCAGACATATCATTGAGTACAATGCCCCCTTTGGTATGTACCTAACCAGACATATCCAACAACTGGAATGTCCACAGAGGTCCCTCACTAAAAGAATACAGGGAGTAAGTAGTATGTCCTATGCAGACCACCTCAAGGCCCTATCCCTGTATTCTGTCTCCTACAGGCTTTTGAGGGGAGATCTATGCCTGGCATACAGGGCATTGTCAGACTCCACTCTGATGGACCTCCTGCATATCCATAAAACAAGCAGTACCAGAATTACCCATTCTAAAGACTTAAACCTTGCCTGTGATATAAATAGGACCTGCTGGAGATAGGCATGTATCAAAGAGACTATGGAACAGGCTCCCTATCCATGTGAAGCAGAGTCCCTCCCTAATCCAATTCATATGTTTCCCATATGAAATATGCCATTTGAAATACTCAGTTCACACCTAACAACCCAACACACCTAACCTGCAGCATGTTGGTTAATAAAAACAGAATATCTTTTAGCTGATCATGCAGGTGTAGATGATCTCCTCTAAAATTCCTTCCCCTGGCTACAGATATCTTTGCAAAGCCTCTGAAGATCTCAATCAACTCCAGCTTACAGGAGAAGTATGTCCCTGAAGTCTAGAAGTTGGCAGCAATCTTACCATTTCACAAAGGGGGAAAACGGTATCTCTAACAAGCTATGATGGTATTGGTCTCCTAATTCCTCCGACAAAAGTTCTGGAAAAAAATGACCACAGACAACTCATGTATTTTTTTTTTGTCTGATCGTGTCATCATTGTGAAAATCCAGCTGTTACAATACTCAAGGTTATTGTGTTAACAAAGGCCTGCTTAGTGTTAAAGAATAAATTAGAGATATCTGAACTCAAGACTATGTACCTGTGTTTTTTCTTAGGTCCATCTAAAGTGTCTGATACTGTGAGTAGTCTTCCTGTATAAATTGTGCAGTATACAACAGAAGGACACTATCACTAACTAGTTACTTACAGAACAGAATGCAACAAGTTACATGAGGTTCTGAAACATTTTTCAACTTTATTCCTCAGAGTTACATCTGGAAAGCAGGCAAGTTTTTTCAGAGCACAGAAGTGAATTATGGACACTACTGTGGAACTGCTAAATGCACAATCCCCCTGTTCGCTAAAAGTTTACTGAGAACAATGAGCCTGAATTCATTCATAGATCTTAGCTCTCTATAAACCTTCTGCCCTGACCCACCAATTGATCAGACTCATACTCTTTATTTTATTTACCATTCTTGTTAATGTTACATGATGTAGACAGAGTGCACAAAAGTAAAGAGAGGAAACAGAAGGAATTTGCTACTGTCGTTGATTACGAGAAAGGATGGTTGCCTTTCTTTCTGACTTCCCATCCTGTACATCTTTTTTTATTTTAACTTTATGCTATTCTTTTTGTTAATCAAGTATGACCATTAGGGACAACATCTTTTTGAGAGCTGGAAAAATAAGACTATCTGGTCATGGAACTTACTCAGAGCCACAAAATGAACCTTGAAACTGAGGAATAAAACAATGATTACAAGATGAAACTCATTAGTAGCTTTTTAACTTAGTCCTCTAAACTATTCTGCACAGTTGACCTTTATTATAAGACTATGCATAGTACACAAAATACTCAAACTATAAGTAGTGTATATAGTCTATATGTAGAAGTAAACACAAGTAGAGTGGCAGTGGCTGTTGTCAATGTCAATAACTGTTTTGTATATAATAGTAATGTATTTCTAATGTCATTATATTTCATCTACCAACCCTACTGACTTCTTTGTGTGACTGTGGTTTACCATTTTTATTATATCAGGTTTTGTGCATGAACTTAGTGTCATAAAGCTTTTCATGTTATGCTATATTTGTTTTATTTGTTTTTTGAGACTTAGTCTCTAGGTCTCCACTGTAAACTGACACTTCTCAGCTGGGTATATTTTATCAATAACAAACTAAAGAAATAAATGGATCTCAGACCAGCATTAACTTTTCTGGCTTAACATGTATACTGCAAACACGTGTTCATGCATGTTCGCCTACATGTGTGAGTGTGTGTGTGTGTGTGTGTGTGTGTGTGTGTGTGTGTGTGTGTGTGTGTGTGTGTGTGTGTGTGTGAGATATGTGAAGACTGCATTTTGCTTTAGAAATATAAGTAAGTACAAGCATGGTGAGGACTGCATCTTGTTGTACTTTTCCATACTTTGTTTAACTCCACTTTGTTTTCATTAGAAGTACACGACAGCAGAGCCACCCAAGGTGTAGTACCCACTGTAGTTGCATTCAGTGGTACTAAAGTCTTTGCATACTTAAATGTTTAACAAAAAAAATATATATATATATATATATATATATATATATATATATATATATATATATATATATATATTGTGAACTGGATGAATGAACTGTTTGGGAAGTAAGAAAGAGAACCACTCTTCAGTGACAATAACCAATTATCCCCACTCCCTATCTTCAGTACTATACAAACCACAATGAGATGCCTAGTTGTACGATCTCCAGTGACAATATTCCTAGTCTGACACACTGATCAGGGTTAGTCTTGTACAAGAAATAAAGAAAATTAGCCTTAGTAAATACAAACAAAAGTAGCATGATTGCATTTTTATTTATAGCTCTGCCATGTATTCTCATTGTGATTATCAACTGCTAAGTCAGTGGCTGTAAGTTAAAACTGTACAGTGGGTGCTGAACTTACCTCATGCTGACATTCACATTTTTAGATATTAGTATGTTCCCCATCCACCAATATCCATCTCCTGATGTATAGAAAATTACTCAATAGTATGTCAAACTGCAATATGGATTCATATGTATTTTTATTCTGCAAGCCACCTAATCATTATACTGGTTTACTGCTGTCTCCCTCAAGCACAAACTCACATACAAAATGATGTAAGAGGTATTTAATCCCTAGACTAGTCCCGGTCTTGTCTGGATGCTAAATCTCAGAATCCATTTTTGATAATAAAGAAATCTACCCTTTTTAAAGTTACTCTACTATTAAGAGGAGTGGCTGAAAGCTATTATGGCAGGGGACCCATATTCAGCTTGTCAGAAGGCTAGCTATGGAGGGTATTATTGAAACTCTCAAAAACTCATCTCCTTTCCTTGGATAATTGGTTGAAAATGTCACCCATTGGAGGCAATGGAATCATAGCTGCCATGTCTGATATTGAGATGTGTCATTTATTCTATGTTACTATATGGTAGTATGTGCTTAGCATGCTAATGTCATTATTCAGCCACATCTTTAGAAATACATAGAGAAAATTACCTGAATCAAACAGATAATATTACACAAAGATAGTTTCAGCTCCCTGAGACTAATGTGGTCTGAAAAGAAGACCTAGCTTGACTTAGGTTATATATACTGAAATGTTTTTATGAAGTGAGATGGTGGTAGTGTGAGATCATGGCAACAACTGGTATCCCAGAAGAAGCAAAGGGAAAAGACATAAAAATGTGTTCTTCTATAAATCACTGAGCCATTGGACATGATAAAAAGTAAAGTTTGGGGGTCAGACCTGGCAGAAGCATAAGATATTAAGAAGAGCTGGCAGGAATATGCAAGATAACTATATAAGAAGGATCTTTATATCATTGATACATCACCGATACATAGAATGGGTTGTTCTTTGATTTAGAGTCAGAGAACCTGGAAAGTGAAGTTAAATAGGCCAGAAATCCTTAGCAATAACAAGTCTGCAGGGAATGATGGTATTCCATCTGAATTGTACAAAATCCTGTTAAATAATGGTGTACAACACTGCCAATCATGAGCGGACAGGTGATCCGCTGTGGCGACCCCTAACCGGGAAAAGCCGAAAGAAGAAGAAGAAGAAGTGTTGCTTAGAATTTGCCAGCAAACTTGAAAAAATACAAAAGGGGGCATTAGATTTGAAAAGGTCAATTTATTCTCTAATCCCATAAAAAGGCAGTGATAAAGAGTGTGCAAATTATTGCACAACTGAACTTTTTTGATATGCTGATAAGGTAATATTCAAGGTACTGCAAGTTAAATTCCAGTATATGTGGATTAATAATTTCCAGGTACACAGGCTGATTTTAGAAGTGGTAGAAGCACTATAACTAAATTACTGCCAACATCTGCTGCATAAAAGAGAAACGGATCTTCAGGAAAATATTTACTTCTGCATTTTTAACTACTGTGAAGCCTTTGATTTTGTGGACAATGGTGAAGTGTGGTAAGTTCTTATAGAAATAGGATACCAGGTCACCTTAATTGTTTTCTGAGGAACTCGTATGCTGAATAAGAAGCAACAGTTAGAAGTGAATATGGACTAACTGAGTGGTTCACGATTGGTAAAGGAGTATGATAAGGGATAAGGCTGTATATTGTATTTAATTTATACGCTGAAAATATCATATGACATGCTGCTTAGACAAATCAGATGACAGAGTTGTGATGACTCATGAGGAAGAGTTGAAGAGCTTATTGAGCATCAAAAAACTAAAAATATGTCACCTACTCTGATCAATATGGGGAAGAAATTAAAAAATTAAAACAGTGACAGATTGTATTGATTGCCACAATTCCTGGACCATACCAGTATTGGTTCTGGGCTCTTTTTCCTTGCTGGATCATAATATGGGCACAGTAGCTAGCTGATGAGGCATGTAAAAGACCAGGAAAAAAGGGGAAACATACAGAAGAAGTAGAAGATGCACACATATAGTCCACTAACCAAATAAAATATCAGAAACACTTTTTACAGAATAACAGAATTGTATGCCATGACCGACAACTACTACACAATGTACTTAAGCCAGTAATTCCAGGTATAGTGTGTCAAACATTCTGCTTCACTAGACTGTCCAGCAAATCTTTCAAAACCTTACACTTGGGTTTTCTTGGTCTATATGTATACATGCAGACAACTTTTAGACTTATTTTCTAAAACTATTTTGCCCATAACCAGAAAACTGATACTCATAATAAATCCTACTCTTACCACTAACAACAGACAAAGGTAAACTAACAGATGCAATTTTTTTTTTTTTTTTTTTTTTTTTTGCTTTGCTTACATAAAAAGGGCAAATGACACTTTAAATCACCTACTTCTCATAAATCATCTGCAGTTATGTGGAATCCTCATGACAGCCTGTCACAAGAAAACAAATTATCTAAACAACAGACTCTTCATAGAGTTAAAAATTCTTAAGGCAACCTATACCCTTTTCAGTCAAAATTCAAAAGGCAACCTCTACAGAAGTACAGACAGAATGTTCCTAAAGGCTAGGCCCTTGGACTTTTACTGTTCACACAGTTTGTTAATAATCATTCTCCAAAATACAACAATTATTTTACATTCAGATTATTTGGTCTCCTTTAGAAAGTATCCCTTTCTCTCTCTCTAGTCTATATTTTCATGTAGATGTTTAGTAAGATTTGTACATTGATATCTCTTAGTCTTCCACCAGCTACCCACATAAGATATACTTGGAAGCTAAGGAATGTAAAAGCAGAGGTGTTCCTCCATGTCATAACATTATGAGAAGATATAAATTTGGATGTCAGTCCAAGCACAGTTGCCAGTAATTAGTAAAGAGACTGGGTTAAGTGAGTGCAGGATTTCATCTGACAGATGTGTCCTGGCATTTATGCCGCCATCAGGAAACATAAGCATTTCATTCTCATTGAGGGCTCTGCTTTGATCTACTTATTTGCTCACTTACTTAATGTTTGTAAACTTTACATACAGACCAGTTGAAACAGAACCATTTTAAATTTATGACTTGGACCAAGAGGCAAATGGAGCTAAAAACAACCGGTTAACCTATCGATATCACATAAGGATAAACACAGCTCTGATGTTGTCTTTTCCATCAATTCCTCAACTAATGGGCTTTGGATCCGTCCTTGGATCTGACTTGGGATATTTGCCAGACATAGGATCCTTAGCTCAGACTCCTCCCCTTACTTACAATCCTATTCCAACCCCAACCATACCTCAGACATCATTTGCAGCTCTATGCATTCAGATGTGAATTTCATAGCTCAGGCTTTCAGATAAGTATAAAACTTTTTTTCTCTACTTTTAGTACTGTTCTTTTCTGCTTCTTGTTCCTTCTCATTTTCATATCTCCCCCCAAATGAACATAAATTAGTTGTTATTGTCTTTTTCAGCCATTTGTCCTTTTCTACTACTCCTACTAGTGCTTTTTTTTGCCTGGTGTCTTGTTTTATCAGTGCTGATATACTACTTGTGTTAACCTTTGCTCCGTAGGGTGTTTGCTCCATACCATAGTTGGTATTCTTCTTCCTTAAACTTTTTGCTATGTTTGTTGTTGTAGTTGTTTTCTCCTTTGACATAGCAGATAAACCTACTGGATGTAAGAAATGTGTCCATTGTGGCCGTAAGATAGCCATTTAAGATTCTCATGGTAAGTGTGTTTATTTTTTGTCGTTAGTCACTTAGATAAGGATTGTGATATCTGCTATCAAAGAGTTATCTAAAAGGTCCCACCAGATCAAACAGAATTCGGAACTTACTCAAGGTTCTTTTTAGTGCCAAAGAAAAACTGGGACCTCAGGCCAGTCCTGGACCTAAGCTATCTAAATCTATTTGTCAAACACTCAAAGTTACAAATGGTCATGGTACATCCTATTCTCCTGTTATTAAGGAAGGATGGCTGGATGTGTTCAATAGCTACAGGATGTGTACTATCACATCAAAATGGACAGATAATCCAGAAGGTTTTTATGCTTCCATCTGGGAAATCAGAGTGTCCCTTAGTGACTCCTCAATTCAGGGCCCTGATCTTTGGTCTCACCACAGCCCCAGGTGTTGACTAAATGTTCCCAGTGGTGGCAGCTCATCTCAGACTGCTAGGGTTCCACGTGTTCCCTTACTTGGACACTATTTCCCAAAAAGCAAAGTACCACAAACCAGGTTGCCTACAACACAAAATCAAGCTTTATAACTGCTCTCCTTTCAAATTCCTCCAGACAGGCTAGTACTACAGCTTCTAAGTTTGATGCTATTACTCTTGTTCCTTGGCCTGATTCTATACAAGACTTTTGTAATGTGCATTAGCAGTCCAGTAGTTAATCAGGTGCCAACCCATGAACTTCCCAGTTCATCTTACCAAACTCTGCAAACTCCATGAAACTTGATCAATTCAGTCATTTGAGCTTTCTCAGGACCACCACTTTGTTCCCCTTTGCCAGGGCCACAGTGACCATGGATGCTTCCCAGGTGGGGTGGGAGGGTACTACATGGAGAAGATGGTTCAAGGCACATGGACCCCCTTAGAGGTCAGTCTTCTCATCAGTATGTTAGAGATGATGGTAGTCTTCTTAGCATTGCAGGTCTTCCAGGTCCTTCTCCCTCTAGGGATGATATCCATTCAGACAAACAATATGTCAGTGGTCTGGTACATCAACAAACAGGGGAGAATTTGCTCCTATCATATGTGTTGAGAGGCGATGAGCGTGTGGCACTGGGTCATATCTTTCAGTCACTTTCTAATAGCAACACACATATAGCTTTATGTCCAATGTCTCAGTGAACAGGTCGACCAGGTCTATCCTACTACCTCACAAGTGATCCCTCAACCCAATAGTGGCAAAACAGATTTTTCATCAGTGAGGCCAACCATGCTGTGATCTCTGTTTCTCCCACCAATTACAAATGCAGCAATATTTTTTTCCTTGAGCCCTCCAGAGGGGGGGGGTCACCAATGAACACTCTGGTCTTCCTTACATGTACCCACAAGCTCCACTAATTCCAAAATTTCTACAGAAAGCTTCTCAACAAGCAGAGCATAGTCATCCTCATTGCCCCATTCTAGCCTCAAAAGGTGTGATTCTCCTTTCTTTGGCCTAATCTGATACACCCTGCTTGGGTACTGTATCCAGATTCAGATCTTCTGTCTCACTTGTCCAGGTTGCCTCACCCAGATATTCAGGCCCTCTAGATGACTGCATGGTTTCTCCACCTCTAACGATGGCTAGGAAGTCCAGGCTTTCTTCTGAAGTAGTGCACATTCTCTATCCTCTCAGAAAGATTCAGTTAGGAAGATCTACAAAAGTAAATAAAAAAGGTTTTCTATTTGGACTTCTAAGAGACATTTGGATCCTGTTTCCACCTCTGTTTCTGCAGTGTTAGAATTTCTCACTTCAGGTTTTCATGATGGAGCCAGTTTTTCCACAATCAAAGTAAAGTTAGCTGCAATTTCCAATCTCCACATAAAGAATCACTCCTGTCTGGCCTCTCTTAAATTGTGTAAAGCTTTCCTCAGGGGTACTTTCCTTCTCTGACCACCTATCAAAGACACCGCCCCTCCTTTGGATATTATTGTTCTGTTTCAAGTGCTAACTCAGCCTTTGTTCGAACTAGCAGCCAAAGTGGATATAAAGCTCTCATCATGGAAAACCATCTCTTTGGTGGCCATTACATCTGCTAGAAGAGTATCTGAACACCAGGTCTTATCTGGTCAGCCTTCATATAGCATTTTTCATAAAGACAGGGTGTCTTTGCGCACCAATCCCTCCTTTATACCCAAGGTGTCATCAGAGACAGTACTCAATCAATCTATTCATTTACTGGTCTTCATCCCTAATTTCTCTAATAATGGAGAATATATTCTTTATTAACTGAATGTACATAGACAGTTGTATTTTAACCTCCACAGAATGAATTCTTTCAGGAAGTCTGACCAATTATTTGTTTTTCTTTTTCAAAACAAAATTGGGCAAGGCTGTGTTGAAAGTTACATTGGAGAGATGGTTAGCTAGCTGTATCTCTCACATTTATCAGACCAAAGACTTGGATTTACCAAAAAAATCCAAAAGCACATTCAACAAGATAAGTCTTCGCTTATTCTGCCTTTTTGTCTAGAACATCAATTGACAATATTTGTGCTGATGCTACCTGGTCAAATGTACATGCATTTATTTTTCACTACAACAGGATATTTTTTTCCAGGAGTAGAGCAGCTTTTGGTTCTGCAATTCTCTGGAATATCCTTCCATGAGCACCACCTTGGGTTTCAAGTTGCTGGGGACTCTGCCTCATGGGTTGAGGAATGCATGGAAAAGACAACATCAGATACAAAAGTTACATATTCATCATAACAATACATCTGTGTTGTCTTTTTCCATCTTTTCTCAATCTCCCTCCCTCCTTCCCCCCTTCCATATCATGGAAGATCGTCAGTTAGACTTATGGAAGGTCCTTTGCGACACTTAGAATGCTGCTCTCCCTGCTGCATGGTTTCCCTTTCCCCTTCTCTGTATCATACACACACACACACACACACACACACACACACACACACACACACACACACACATATATATATATATATATATATATATATATATATATTTAGATAGATTGTAGGCAAACTCAATCTGAGGTATGCTCAGGGCTGGCAGAGGATTATGAGTAAGGGGAGGAACCTAAGCTACAGATCCGAAGTCTGGAAAATAGCTGAAGTCAGATCACAGATGCATCATTATGGTGAGAACATAACTTTTGTTTTTGCAAAGTAAAACTAATATATAGAGTGTACAATGAACATAACATGTGCAAGATTAGCTATTTTTTTTTATTTAATGTATAATAGTTCAGTGAGAGCACTGCTAAATCATTAATGCAAAAAAAAAACGAAAAAACTCAGAAAGACCAAAGTCAAATGTCAAAGACTCAGAAGCATACATGACTAAAGCATAAAATATTGAATTTGTCACTGTCTAAACATACCGAAACACAAGATAACAGCAAAATCAGTCTGTCATTTTGTAGTACTATGAAACTTTACAACATGATAAGACTGTAATCTATCTCAGCTTCCCTTCCCTTGGTCAGGGAGGTGCTCACCAAGTATACTGCCATGAGGCAGATCACATCGATCACTGTTTTCAATTGAGAATCAGCTACCAGTACAGTTTGCTTTAGTTTGCCAGCAGTGATTCTTCTTAATCTTCTCTGTGGTTGTGTGATCATGGGCTTAGTATAAATAAGAAGGGTGTAAAAGGGAAATCACCTGCATGGGGAGTGCTGGGGCTCTTGATCCCATGCAATAATGCTTTTTTACTTTTCATCTGGTTAACCCTTCTTCAAACAGATATTTTTCTCTGGCTGAAGATATAACCAATGTGTATTTGTCTGTGTAGAGAGGAATTATTTCTGCCAATAGAAGTGGTTTGTAATGATGCCAAAACCCAAGGTGACTACAAAAGTGAACTAAACACCCAGAAAGTTGCATGAACTGTACAAAACGCTGTCAATAAACAAGGGCAATGAAAAGTTAATGCAGACTGTGTATATTATTTGGAAAATTTCTCAAATGGAAAGCACTATTGAGTTGTATGGGCAAAATGAAGCATTGCAAGGAAAGAATTGTCAACGTGAAGCCTGAAGAAAGTGAGCTAATGCACAGAAATGAACAGTGGCACAGAAAAGAAGCAACTCAAGCAGGCAAATATTATATTTTAGATTGTGTGAAACATAGCAAGACTATGCTAGTACCCAAAAATTATCAAAGAAAATACACTGAATGTTAAGTGTCGAAGTTGCCCAAGCACTGCCAAATTGGCAGTGAAACTCAAAACAGAAAATAAAAAGAAAATTTACAAAAACAACTTACATTACAAAAAATGTAAAGCCTACTGTGATGCCCGTGTACTGGCCCAGCAATCAAGGAGCCTCAATCCTCACCACTAACACCAGTGAGGGGCGTCCATATAGGGAAGGATAATAAATACACACACAGTAAAGTACAATTTCCCTTAAGAGTACACAGAGATCACAGTAAGTCTCGGGCTGGTTTCTCCCTTTCTGTCCAGGTCCACAATAAGACTCCCCACTGGCACAGCTATAGAGTCCAGATCTCAGCCTAGTGGAGAAGCTAAAACCTCCAGCACCCTCTGTGTCCAACCAGTGTTTCGTGTCCCTGCCCAAGTAGCTGACACACACACACACACACTTTGAGATAATAGTTATATACAACCACACAGGCACTCCTGGAGAAAGCTGGCACAGGTTTTCCAGCTGTGCCCCTTTTACACAGACTATACGGTAGTACCACTTGCCACCACCCACTAATATTTATCAGCTACTAAAAGGCCCTTATGAAAGGATGTCCAATTATTACTGTGCAATATTATTCTCCAAATAGTAAGTGCAACTGAACAGTCAAGGCTTATTGGAGTGGTTTGGCCAGTATCACTGTATACATGCAATGTACTCTAGAGCTTAAATTATCTCTACACAAAACAGCCACAGTTGAGAGGTTTAAAATATTTAATAATAAATAATAAAAAACACAAGACAATACTTCTTACTACACAGTGCTAGTCAAGAGTTCAGAGTTCACAGAGAAATACTTAAAATAATGCAGTAGAAAAGTTCTGACATCAATACAGAAAAAAGACAAATCTAATATTCTCATTTCCTAGCTATATCTAAGAGAAAACACAGTTCTAAAATAAACTTACATATAGAACACAGGCAGAGTGCTGGTGAGGTGGATGTTCTCAAGACAAATGCTAAATGCCCTCATTCTTTATGTCCTTAAATTGATAACACAGTACCACTTATTCATTTCAGATTACATCATTTCTTTATGGTTCCCAGGCTAACAGAAACTCCGAGGTTAATAGCCCTTTTGATCTTGCAGCTGGTCAGGAAGACAGAGCAATAAAAGAAATTATACATGTAAATTCTAGCCATTAACTCTGGCCTCAAAACAATAGGCAGAATGCCTCCCTCTAGACATCTTGGATCCAAGTTTTAGATCAAAGAATTTCACAATGCTTGCCTTATCAGCTTTCTTACAGCAGAGTGCACTGTTGTTACATTTTTTTTTCAGTTCAACATCCAATACAGTCTTTTTCACATTTAAGAGAACAAGCCTGTGACTTACATTAATATTTACAAATAACAGAATTATCTACAAAATTCTATCTAGCTAGGCTGGCAACCTTCACCTGTCTTCACCCCCCCCCCCCAGAGAACTCAAGCTAGTTTTTCAAATGACCCTTGAGAAACGTTGCTTGAGAGGGTTAGGTCTATCTGAGTATGCCTTACCGTATTCCCTGTCTTGAGAGCCCATCTGCATTGGCATTGCTAATCCCGCTGTGGTGCTGCACTGACATATCATATGCTTGCAACCCTAGGCTCCATCTTAGCAGCCTGGCATTTTGCTGGCTGGCTCTGATTAACCATGTTAGGGGATTGTGATCTGTAACTAAAGAGTATTTTCTTCCATACAGATGGCTGACGTTTCTGCAGAGCCCACACTATAGCTAGACATTCCTTTTCTACAGCTGTATAGCATTCCTTCCTGGGTTGGAGCCTATTACTGAGATAAAACACTGGGTGCTCTTCTCCCTCTGAAAAAATGTGGCTAAGTACAGCCCCCACCCCATGGTTTAAAGCATCCACCTGCACAACAAATGAATTGCTGTAATCTGGACTGGCTAACACAGGGGGTCCTCCCACAGCTTCCTTAAGATCCTGGAATGCCTGCTCACATGCTGGGGTCCACACTACCTATCTGGCTTGTTCTTCCTTGTCAAGTCTGTGAGGGGAGCAGCTATGGTATTATAACTGGGGATGAACATTCTGTAGTACCCTGCTGTCCCTAAGAATGCCCTCACCTGTTTTTTGGTAACAGGTGCAGGCCATGCCTGAATGGCTTTTCACTTTGGCAGGTTCTGGCCTGATCTTACCACTCCCCACTCTATGTCCCAGGTAGGAGACCTCTGCCATACCCTCCTGACATTTGCTAGGCTTAATGGTCAACCCTAATCTCTGTAGTCTACCCAGCACTTCCCTATCATATAACGATTTTGAACTTTTAAAAGTACGAATACCATATGGTCGACCCCATATGTTCGAACTTTAAAGTTTGAAAACTTAATTAAAAAAAACACAAAAAACTTACGTGAAGGTTGTAAGCAGGGGGGCAAGCCCCTCTGCACCTCTACCCCCCGCTTCTTAAATACATTAACTCTGAGATTGCACTACATTGCAGGAAAGGGAAAGCTTCCCTTAAGGAGATCTCCATTGAAACATTCAAAATTTTACAAGTTCGAACATATGGTTGTGACCATATGATGTTCGAACTTGTAAAAGTTTGACAACATGAATGGGACCCAGTCAACCCTGCCCTCTGTAGTCTGCCCAGGACCTCCCTGACATGTTGAAGGTGCTCTTGCCAGGAATGGCTATAGTTGGCAATATCATCTAGGTAAGCAAGGGCAAACCCTCCTGCTCCTGCTAGGATATGATCTACCAGCCTCTGGAAAGTCGCTGGGGCATTTTTCATCCCAAAGGGCATCTTTGTGAACTCATACAAGCCAAAAGGAGTTACAAAGGCTGACCTCTCTCTAGCACTGAGAGTCAAGGGCACCTGCCAGTAACCCTTGGTAAGATCAATGGTTGTAAGATACTTAGCCACACCCAGCTGCTCTAAGGCCTCATCTGTCCTAGGCATGGTGTAAGCATCTGACTCTGTGTGACTGTTTCATTTCCTGTAGTCCACTCAGAACCTGGTGCTGCCATCCTTCTTTGGCATGAGCACCACTGGGGAGGCTCAGGGACTGTTGGACTCTTGAATTACCCCTAGTTCCAACATCTCCTGTATCTCCTCCCTCAGAGTCTGTTTGACTCTCTCAGGCACCCTATAAGGGGCCTGCCTAATAGGCCTTTGCGGTCCTGTATCCACCTGGTGAACAAGTCCCCAAACTCCTGTAACAATGCTCAAATTTCTCAAACCTGGGTAGGAGATAGCTGATGAGACATTGCTACACCTTCCACGGAGGTGTCAGTTCAAGCCTCACTGAGGAGATCAGTCACCAGATCTCCCTCAAAATCCTCCTGCAATCTGCTGCAAATGCTCAGCACAAGGGCCTCCCTATCATGGTAAGGTTTCATCATGTTTACATGGTACAAGTTGTGCTTCTGCCTCCTGAATAGCAGTTCTATCATGTAGTTAACATCACTTACCTTTCTTACCACCTTATAGGGTCCCTCCCAAGCTGCTTGCAGATTGTTGTGTCTGACAGGAATGAGAACCATTACCCGCTGCCCTACAGCATACTCTCTGGCTCGAGCACTCCTGTCTTGCCATACCTTTTTCTGTTGCTGGGCTTCTGCTAGGTTTTCCTAGGCCAAACCCATGAGTTCCCTGAGCCTTGTCCTGAGGTTTAGGACATATGCCACAACAGACTCCTTATGAGATTCACACTCACCTTCCCACTCTTCTCGAATTAAATCTAGTGGTCCCCTCACCCTACGTCCATGCAGCAACTCAAAGGGTGAAAAACCTGTGGATTCCTGGGTAACCTCTCTGTAAGCAAACAACAGATGGGGCAAATATTTGTCCCATTCCCTCTTAAACTGGTCTGCAAATGCCCATAGCATTGACTTGAGTGTAGAGTTTAACCTCTCAACAAGACCATTAGTCTGGGGATGGTAGGGGGTGGTCTTCATGTGCTTCACCTCACAGTACGTCCACAGACAAGCCAACAGATCTGACATGAAATTGGCACCTCTGTCAGTCAGTATTTCTTTTGGGAAACCTACCCTGCTGAAAATCTCTAACAAAGCATTTGCCACCTTTTCTGCCACAATGGACGACAAAGCCATGGCCTCAGGATATTGTGTAGCATAATCCACTAGCATTAGGATATACCTTTTCCCTGTGGAACTTGGGGTACTCAGAGATCCCACAATATCCATACCTACCCTCTGAAATGGCTCCTCAATCACAGGCAAAGGCATCAAAGGAGTTCTCACCTTGTCTCCTGCCTTGCCTACCTTCTGGCACTGCTCACAGGTCCTGCAGTACCCGGTTACATCTCTGGAAATTCCAGGCCAATAGAAGTTCTGCATAATATGTCTCTTTGTATGTTTTATGCCCATATGACCTGCAAAGGGAATATCATGGGCTATGTTTAGAAGTGCCAGATGGTAGGCTCTAGGCACTACCAACTGCTGTACCCTCTCACCTTCTAGCCCTCCCTCAGGGGTCCACTCTCGATACAGTAACCCTTTGTCCAGTGTACAGATTCCCCCTTCCCTTGAGAATCAGGTCTATCACTAGCTACCTGCCTCAGGCCTTGCAATGTAGGGTCTGAGAGCTGAGCCTGTTTCAACTCTCTCTCTGCAACCCTTCCCAGCTCCCCTTCCACAGAAAGTCTGGCATCCTCTGACAGTGGTGCCTCACTGTCAGCCTGGGTACTACTACTCACCTCTACCTTTGCAGTCACACTGTCCAAGGAAATATCAGTACCATACCTCTCAACCTGGAAACATCAAAAATCTGGACAAAGGCCCATGAAAATAGGTGCAAATCTGTATGCTGATTAACATACAATTTGCATGCATAATTATGCAATCTCCGCCCACTCCAGTGGAATTGTGGGATATCAACTTTCAAATATAAACTGTAGAACAGACAACCAAAATATGGCCCTGCCCACAGTCAGACCCTGTAGTAAATGGTAACCATTTATTTTAAATGTGTAGTAATGATGTTCACTTTGAACTTGGGAAGGGAGAAGATGATGAACCTTAGGATTTTGTTTTTGGTGACTTGCAGTATGTGAGTTTTGATGTGCCATCTGCCAGCCCCCCCATTAAAAAGGGCACATCACACACCATTAGGACACTATCACCACTGCAATATACAGCAGCTCTCCTATCATTACTGTCAAATCTCTTTAGATTTTTGCTTTCCATACAAACTCACAGTTTCAAAAATTCCCTAATCCCTGCTCACTGAACAAAAACACAAGCAAGCATCCTGTACTACCAAAAAAAAAAAAAAAAACTAACCTTGAACTGTAAGTGAGCTTTTCTTGTAAGAAACATACAATCACACAGTAAAGCATTCTAGGAATTATGAACACCGCTACAAGAACTGTAACATTTCAGAAATAAACATTTACCAAAAAAATTGCACTTCACTACAAACATACATTTACATTTACATGTTAAAATTCAGACAAATTTCTTGGACAAAGTGCAACGAACTGAAAAACTGTCAATGCCCCACAGTTTTAACTTACAAGACACTGTTCACAATGCAAACATTCATGAATTGTACACATTGGCAATATCACAATACTCCTGTCTAGAATGTATAAACAAATTACCCTGGTCCTAGCCACAAACAGGTTTCGGAGACATTACCTAGGGTCCTTAAAAGAATGTTCTAAGTCAGGGAACCAACCCACCCCCCACAAAAAAGCCAAAACAATAATTACACTTAGACATACACTCCAAGATAACACTAGTGAAAAAAGCCTTAGGGAATTTGACCCATCATGTGAAATTCTTTACCCATCCATCCATAAATTATGATACATTAAAATTATTAACCATCTTAAGCAATTTCTACAAAGCTAGCTGCACCCACTTTTTCATGACACTGGTTAACTATCACAAACATGTATACTCTTTCTACAAACCTGTATATAGTGTAGAAATATTTTCTAATCATTTATAAACTACTACATTAAATTTTTCTACAAACTTGCAGTACACATGTAGTACATAGCAATGTTTTCCAGGACTGTACAAATATGTACTAAAATAACATGCATTTTTTCTGCAACTGTGCACCCAGGTAAGAACTGAAAAGGGTATGCAGACCAGCTCACCTACTTGGGTTTTAAACCTGTAAAATAAAAAATACTACAGCACTAAGTAACCACTTATAATAAAAAGACCTTTAAAAAGAGGGAAGTCGAAGAAAATTCACACCTTGACTTAGTGGCTTCAAAGACCTCCCCTGTTTTTTAAAGAATTTTGTCAATTCCATCATTGGTGTTTGGGGACCCTCCCAACATAAACGTTTGCCATGGCCTCACAACCTGTATAGCACATAAGCCAACTGAACAGCACCTTAATTTTTACAATCAATGTCACCTTTTACCAACGCGTGTTACAGAGGTTGACCCCTAAACAGTTAACCAATTAGTTCACTACATAGAGTTAAAAGCAAATGAAACACTTCCTCAATCCCCAGTAAGGAACTGTAAACATTTCAACTCACTGCCGCAGAGTAACATCACTTATGATTACCTATACATTGCCTTTTGATTGCTCAAAACAAAGTTCCAGGTGGACATCCCAAAACTAAACTGTGCAGAAATCAAAAAGTCATTTCCAAATGAACAAAAATGATGATTATAACCTTAATGCCAAATGGCATCTACAATAAAACACAGAAGAAAGAACTGTTTGTGGGCCATCTTTATTATCGTTTCACTGCACATTCACAATTTCCACTAGGGATCACTACAACAGATACCGCAAACTAATGGCTTAAAAACAGCTTTGGAAAGTTACAATATTTGGACTACAATGCCAGTTGCAGCATTCTGAAATGGTATCCACAAATAAAGGCCTCACTGCTGACAAACGGGATCTAAGAAATAAGTATAACAACATATGGAAGTGCTTAACCCTGCCATTACAGGCATTGTTACACAAGCTTTATATTTTCATATTTTCTGTATAATTTTCCTGCTGGCCTGAAAATGGTGCATTTGGATCAGTGGTCCAGTCCTGTTAAATTAAAAAAAGTACTACACCAAAAGTAATGAATGTCTGCAGCTACTGATACACTGTGAAAAATGTCTCACCATTTAGCAGTTTCTACAGCGGTCATGACTTCTTACTGTCAGAATCAGTGACACATTTTAAAATATTATTTCCGTTACACATACATCTCAACTGTCTAGATTTTTGCCTCATATTTTGGGCTTTTCCTCATAAAACATGCGGTTTCTGACAAATCTTTTGAGGACTGAATCCACTAATTATTTACTGACAGTCAAGTTTCCAATAACTTTCTAACTGTATAAAAGTAATATATATCTTCAATATTTAAAATTTGTACCTACTTTCCGGCATTTGTCTCATTGTTGTTTTTGGCTTTGTCCAGATTTCCTGGGTTGAGAGGCATGCTCTTAAAGTTAACAGAATAAAGGTGGGCAAGTGACTTGACATGCCCTTTCTGAAACAAAAGCAGTCTGTAAGTCTAATTACGTGTCCAGAATTCACTTTTCACCCAACGTCTATGGTTGTCCAATGAGACAAGCAGTGACAGCAATCATTTTAATTGAAATTAAGGTTTGGAGATAAACGTGCTCCCGCACACATCTGCATATCCCTTGAGCTTAATTCGGACAGGCTGATGGACCTGACGTCATCGCACACATGATGACATCATCTCCAAAAGCATGAAAATTAAAAAGTGCAAAAAAATTGATGAAAAAAATAGGAAATTAAGTGGTGCCACTCGGGAATTGTGGCACCCCATTATTGAGACCCCAAAACTCTGTAAAAACTGAGTAATTCAGGATGGTTGGGAGGTCTGATCAGTACCCACAAGCAGCTTTGGCTCACCTTCAGTCTCATTGTCTCTGCGTAGCTTCCTCCCTGAAGTAACCACCTCACCAGTCCTGGCTGCAAGTATGCAGTCTGTCTGGGTCTCCCCCAGGCTACCAGACCCACATGCTTGTCTCAAATCCTGACTGCGTGTAACTGCATTAGCACATGGTACTGCCTCATCCAAATCCTTCCCTATCCAGACATCTGCAGGATGGTAGTTCGGTACCCCCTGTTGTCTCAAGACAACCTACTATTGGCATTTTGTCTTCCCCACTTACTGGTTCCCTCACCTTTTGTTCCCTACCTTGCTTTCATGGACATCTGTATGCCACATATCCCCATTGGTTGCATTCAAAACATTTAGCGCTAGATCCTGGACGTATACCTGGACTAGTGGCTTCCCCTGCTACTAGCAGATTCTGTTGAGGCAGTATGTGCTGCCCACCATGGGTTCCTTTAGACCCATGAGCAGCATTGGGGGTCCCCTTCCTGTGCAGGGATGCCCTGCTTGCTAGGTATAGGTCTCCCTTCTTCCCCACCTCATCTGAAGTAGCACTTTTTCTATCAGCTAACGAGATCCTCATTGTCCTCAGGCAAAGTGCTAATGGCTTGTTCCCTCACCAAAAGGTCTGCCAGCCCTTCTAAAGTGGTGACCTGACATCCACACACCCACCTATGAAAATAAGTGCTCAGTTCAGAAACATATTCACACACACTTTCATCTGCCTTGCGTCTGTGCTCACAAAACTTTTTCTTATACATTTCAGGTGTTAGCTTAACAATTCTAACAAGCAGTTCTTAACAGTTGTATAATCAAAACATTCCTGATCAGAAATTTTAGACAACACAGTTACAGCTTTACCATGGAGTAAGGGGGTCAGGACCCGTACCCAGAGCCTTTGGTCAACATCATACTGTTTACATACCCTCTCAAACATATGACTGAAACTATCAAAATTATCCCCCTCTGTAAACTGCGGAAGAAATTTACTGACCTTTTGTGCTTCTGGGGTCCAGTTATTCCCTTCCCCATTACCTCCATGACTCTAGCAAAAAGTCAGCATATCCTTTTCATGCCGCCTCTGCCACTCCTTTTCCTCAGCTTCCAGGCATAGCAGCTTCTCATACTCCTCAGCCTGCAAATTTCACAGTTTCTCATTGCCCTCACTCTCTAGACAACTCAGTCTCTCAGCTGCTTCTATTTCCAAATGCCTGGCATCCAACTCAAGTCTCTTCAGCTCCAGATGGAGTTTTACTTCCTCTGCCGAAAGGTTGAGCAGTCCATTCTCAGAGTCTGATTGTACTCCTGGTTACTGTTTTCTGATGCAGCTGTGACCAAAGCTGCAATCATGTCTGCCTTAGCTGGGTTTCCATGCACTAGTTCCCTAGCCTGGCACATCTCAGTAAGCCGGCTCCTTGTCAGCTTTCCATACTCCTCTGCTGACATGCTGCCTCACTAATTAAGCTAACAAAAGAAATAAAACAATTGTGATCTGAACTCTGAGTATTCACTGGGTGGCTGATTTAGAGTACAAAAACACCTTCAGTGATTACTGTACACAAGCTACAGGAATTCACACTACCCACATCACTACAAGCCAATTAGTATTGTTAACCAGTTAATATGCAGTGTGGATATCCCACCACTGCCAAACAATTAATATGTGATGCCCATGCACTGGTCCAGCAATCAAAGAGCCTCAATCCTCACCACTAACAACAGTGAGGGGCGTCCATATAGGGAAAGGATAATTAATACACACACAGTAAACTACAATTTCCCTTAAGAGCACACAGAGATCACAGTCAGTCTCGGGCTGGTTTATCCCTTTCTCTCCAGATCTCCAATAAGACTCTCCACTGGCACAGCTATAGGGTCCAGATCTCAGCCTAGTGGGCAAGCTAAAACCTCCAGCACCCTCTCTGTCCAACCAGTGCTTCATGTCCCTGTCCCAGTAGCTGACATACACACACACACACACACACACACACACACACACACACACACACACACTTTGAGATAAGAGTTATATACAACCACACAGACACTCCTGGGGAAGGCTGGCACAGGTTTTCCAGCTGTGCCCCATTTACCCAGACTATACGGTAGTACCACTTGCCACCACCCACTAATATTTATCAGCTACTAAAAGGCCCTTATGAAAGGGTGTCCAGTTATTATTGTGCAATATTATTATCCAAATGGTAAGTGCAACTGAACAGTCAAGGCTTATTGGAGTGGCTTGGACAGTATCACTATATACATGCAATGTTCTCTAGAGCTTAAATTATCTCTACACAAAACAGCCACAGTTGAAAGGTTTAAAAATATTTAATAATAAATAATAAGAAACACAAGACAATACGTCTTAATACACAATGCTAGTCAAGAGTTCAGAGTTCACAGAGAAATACTTAAAATAATACAGCATAAAAGTTCTGACATCAATACAGAAAAAAGACTAATCAAATAGCCCTATTTCCTAGCTATATCTAAGATAAAACACAGTTCTAAAATAAACTTACATATAGAATACAGGCAGAGTGCTGGTGAGTTGGATGTTCTCAAGACAAATGCTAAATGCCCTCATTCTTTCTGTCCTTAAATTGATAACACAGTACCACTGATTAATTTCAGATTAAATCATTTATTTCTGGTTCGATGTTAACAATAGCCCTATCGATCTTGCTGCTGGTCAGAAAGCCAAAGCAATAAATGAAATTATACATGTAAATTATAGCCATTAACTCTGGCCTCAAAAGAATAGGCAGAATGCCTCCCTCTAGACATTTCGGCTGCAAGTTTTAGATCAAAAAAATTCACAATGCTTGACTTATCAGCTTTCTTACAGCAGAGTGCACTGTTGTTACATTTTTTCACTTCAACATCCAATACAGTCTTTTCACATTGAACAGAACAAGAATATTTACAAATAAAAAATTATCGAAAGATTTCTATCTAGCTAGGCTGGCAGCCTTCACCTATCTTCCCACCTACTTCTTGATGTCTGAACAATTCCAGCTAAATCATGGAAAACTCAGGAGTGAAAATGAGCACAAAGATGCCATCACAGCAATAGGTGCAACAGCAACAAGTGATGATACATTTAACCCCCTTAACTGTTGAGTATTTCCAGTATGCCCCCAGAATACTAATTGTTTTAGGCTTATTTAATTCTTTGATTTAAAAGCCTATGGGTGGAATTCAGGTAGCAATGGCCTTTGTAAATTGACCAAAGTGCAACTTTTTTAAAACAGTGAGCTGAAAACAAATGGTATAGCTTTTAGTTCTGTTCAGACTAAAATAAACAAAAGCCACCAAAAACATAAACAAAAAATGTTGGTGAGATTTTAGACTTAAAAGAGGTGTTTTCAGATTTGTATACATTTGTATACATTCAGGTAAACAAATTACATTAAATATATTTTTTGTTAAAATTCAAGATACATGCTGTCTTTTTTGATGGTAGAGTTCCAAGTCCAATTGTGTTTTAGAGATCCTTACGCCAGTGAAAGTTTCATGAAAAAATATTGAACCATTTGGAGATATTGGGCCAGATTCATGAATGGCTACACCAAAATGCAGCTTCTGTGTACGCAGAGTGGTGGTGTATACAAATATGAAAACACTCCTTTAAGACTAAAATCATATCAGCAAAATATACTTATGTTTTTAGCAGCTTTTGTTTATTTTAGTCTAAATAGACTTTAAAGCTACATCATTTGTTTTCTGCTGGTTTGTAAACGTTTCACTCTGGTCAATTTACAAAGGCCATTGTTGCTTGAATTCCACTCTAACTTCAAATGACAATCTCTCTCCTTCTTCAAGATATTCTAATTAAAATATCCATACAAAACCCCTAAATAATCCCACTTTCATTTTGCTTTACACAACCAAAAAGCTTTGATAAAAAGTAAGCACACAAATCTCAAATGAGTATGTCTCACAGAGCATGTAAAATACCTACATTTTGCTGAAACTTAGAAAAATGTCATAAAATGTTATATTTCCTCAGCAAAGAGTATGTTTTTTTTTGTTTTTTATTTCGTATGAAGATATCAGTAATGTGCATTTGATACATGCTGGGTCAGATTCATGAGCAACTGCACTAAGTGTAGTTATAGTGTACGCAGCATGGCTTACTGTGCACATGATAGCACACAATTTCATATTCATTAACTGGCTCTACTCTTAGTGTACAGCGTAAAAACAAGTCTAAATGACAGAATATGCTAAGGAAAGCATAAGTAGCTGAATTACATGATATTGAGCCAATCCAAAATGGTAACAGTATACGCTGAGTTGTAGCCATTTGCCCTGAAATCCAAAACTCTTTGAAATGCAGCCATGACTTCACTTAGAAAAAAATGTTAGGGGTTTCTGCTGCCATCATTAACCTGCATATGCAACAGGCTTGAATTCAAGGTGCTGCTGCCAAACCTCAGAGAAGAAGAAGAGAGGTGTTTAGACCCCGTTTGACTTACTGTGGACTGCATGACACACAAATTGTTGAGCAATACTAGGTGGACAGGGAAACACTAGAGGAAATATACAACCTCTGCCGCCCTCACCTGAAGCCCCAGGGAAATCATAAAGAACCCATCCCAGTAGAAACAAAAGTATGTGTAGCTTTGCATATACTAGCTACATGCCCTTCCCATAGACCCACAGGGGTTTTATTAGGGTTGTCACAGGCCTCAGCTTCTAGAATATTATATCACTTTCTAAATGCAATGCCACAACATGCAAGGGAGCTTATCTGTTTCTCATGTGCCCCAGAGGACAGAGCAAGAACCATGCAGGAATTTTATGCAATAGCACACTTTGTTGAAGTTTTGGGGGGGCATAGTTTGCATACACCTCAGCTAGAAATAGCAGCCCCACATGGTGAACATGGAATGAAATACATTAACAGGAAAGACTATGACTCTAAAACCTGTCAGGTTATCTGTAATGCCCAAGGGATCATATGCAATGTCTGTGCAGGTAGCCCAAGCAGTTTTCACGACACACATAGCATGCATGCCTCTCAGCTATTCAGATTTTCACAGAATGTCTATTTATTTGCCTCATATTTTTGATCTGTTCCTCGTACCATTTTTGTTTTTCTGGCACATTGTTGAGGACTGAAGTCAAAAAATAATAACAGGCATTTCAGTTTCAGATTTCATACTCTTCAGAAAATCCATGCAAATGCACAATTTGTTATTCTATAAACTTTCTATGTTTATGAGAAGTATTAAAACATTGCCCTATTTTTGGGCCCTTGTCCCCCATTATTTATGGCTTTGTCCAGATTTCTTGTACTGAGAGGTTGAGGGGTATGCCTGTGAGCTGTACAGCAGGTTTGCTAGCGACGGCGTTCCACAAGGGAATCTAGTAGGGGATGCAGGTTATGCACTGGAACATTGGATCATGACACCAATGAAAAATCCACAGAACTGCACTAAGGATAGAATGATGCCCATGCATAAACTAAGAATATCATCAAATGTGTTTTTGGCTTGCTCAGATCAAGGTTCCAGTGAACAGACACATCAGGAGGTGCCCTGTGGTACAACCCAGCAATTCTGCTGAAATACTCACAGTCTGTGCCATGTTGCACAATATAATTCTCAGGAAACAGCTTTAACAAGGACAACTTGGGACAGGACCACAGTTTTCAGGATGACATGAAGATTCAGCAGCTCCAACAGGTACAGATGAGGAGTCTGAGAGACAACTACTAATTGCTGATGCTGCTGGTAGACATAGATGTGTACAATATGCCATTGCTCTGATTAAGAGTCAAAGGATACCACATACACTGGTTACTTAAGTGAAAATCTAAGAGCCTAAAAACATACCTCTCAACCTCTTAGTGCAAGAAATCTGGACAAAGCCTAAAGCAATGGGGGGACAAAGGCCCCAAAATAAGGGCATATTTTAAATATTGCTCTTATAAACTTAGAAAGTTGCTGGGATAAGAAGTTCTGTGTTTGCAAAATGTTCATCACTCCTCAGTTAGTTGCCAAAAACTCACAAATTGTATAACAAACAGACCAAAAATATAAGGCAAAAATCTGAACGTTCTGTGAAAATCTGGACAGTTGTGAGCTTTGGCCTAAGCACATATAAATATTAAAACTGGTGCTTGCATGACTGCACAGCCTTTAATTAGCTATATAAATGTTGTGTTATCTTAGCATCACACAGAGACAATCCCCAAGGACATGACATGCCGTATTAACAAGCTAAGTTAGGAAGCTATATGAGGAAAAGTGAGGTATATATCTGATTACCTTCATATTCAAATGCTTAGAAGTCCCTAAGCTGGAACATATTCCAGGTTTAAAACAATGCCAGTAATAGCTTATGACTAATGTTTGCAATATACAGCAATGGAGTTTGCCCAATACTGTGCATCAACCATTTTTGGATAACCACTATATATAAACCAATAAGCAGGTAAATTGTAGCATCATTTGTGCAAGTATACCAATAAGCAATATTTTAATATCTACTTTGACTGCATTACTAAGATATTAACAGAAATTCAACAAGGGTCGAGAATTACATAAACAATCATTGACAACTAATTATGAATGATGAATAAAAACATTTCTTCTGTAATAAATTTACATTAAAGCTAGCTTCTGAGTAAATAAGCATTAGCTATCTACCCTGTGCTTCAGACAAATATGCAACCTGAAGTCACACAGAAATCTACAAAGAGCATGGCACAGTCATCACCACCAACGTGGGGGTGGGAATAAAGGAGTGCAAGCCAGGCACCAAAGAAGTGAGCATGTGCAAGTAAAATAAAAAATGTATTCCTAAAGCATCCAATTGTCAGGCCAACTACCAAGAAATGTATATAATTCAACAGTACTGTTTAGATAATGTGTGTGTGTGTGTGTGTGTGTGTGTGTGTGTGTGTGTGTGTGTGTGTGTGTGTGTGTGTGTGTGTGTGTGTGTGTGTGTGTGTGTATGTGGTATGGGCAAATTTTTGTTGAATGTGCATGTCTGCATGAACATAATCAAGCACTATGCTAGCACTATGTCCTGACATCTCAGACAGGTGTGAACCATGTATGGTAGACTAGTCAGTTCAGCATTGTATTGTCTGCTAGATGAGCTCTCATCATGACTATATCCTGGACCAAGACCACTTGGCCTACCACTTCTGGGTGTGGACAATGCAATCACTGAAAGAGCAGTGGAAGTAATGTCACTATGGGAATAACAGTTGATGTAGCAGCTCTCCAGTCACTTGGATGCCAACCCTCCCCAGCAGACATTCCATTACAGGTATTGCCTGATCCATTATATCATTCTTCCTGTCCAAGGAGTCACATACATGGTTCTGGCAGTCCCACATGTCAGAATGCACAACATTTAGTACTCACACTTTCTCTTCTGAGGCCCTGGTGGAATGTGCTTTTGCCTCTGTGAAGGCCCTACATATACATCGTGTGGCACATACTGACACACCAACCTCAGCAGGAGGGTGGACAGCAGGCCTCCTTCAGGCACCTCTACCAAACCAACTATGTGGCACTTCACCCTCATGATTGCTATGGACAGAATCAACCAGTTCTGCAACTGGAGTAACCACACTAACCTGATCAACTGTGTCACCCTCAACCTGTCCTATGTCTGAAGTCTCTGTGTCATGGGTATGTGTGGGTATACTGGCTGTGTCAGATATAGAGGAAGGAGATGTTGAAGGCACAACCTCAGTGTCACACTGACTCTCTGCACTCCAGAATGTGCCTCTTCATAACCGCCATCATAATGAGAGGCTACCTATACTATGACATCAGGTGGTGGAGGTCCATAGTGCCACTGGCAGGATCACCTATGATAACAAGTAATCAACACAACAAAGAGAGAAACAGAATAAAACCTTATCAGACTTATGTTATGTGAAGTTTGTTTGTGTCTTTCGGCTTTTCCCGGTTAGGGGTTGCCACAGCGGAACTCCGGTCCGCTAATGATTAGCAGTAGAGTTTTACGTGCTGGCTTGCCGGGCCTAGCGCATAACCTTCAACGAAGGAACGCCCATTCACGCATGTCGCCACACAGAAGACGCTCTAACTGAGAATTGAACGGGCAACGTCTAACTGTGAGGTGACAACGCTACCGCAGCACCACCACTGCAGTTCTTATGTGAAGTGTATATTATAAATTAAGACATGCAATGAAAACAAATTACTTTCATGTAAATATACCTCTGCCTTATGTACATTAATAAGAATACAAAAGGTGTGCTTACTATGTGCAGGTGGTCATGCAAAATAAGAACTAGATGTGCCTACATATAAGAAAGGGAAATGAAACAGAGATGATAAGTATCACAAAGCAAATGACATAAAAAACAGAAAACAATTCTCTTGACAGCTGCAGAATAAGACTCATCTCATACAAAAGTTTACTTCTAGTTGACTCCCCCCTTCTCTCTCTCTCTCTCTCTCTCTCTCCTTCAGTGTCTCTTCTATCCCACCCTTCTTGCTCTCTCTCTCTCCTATATATATATATATATATGCAGATTTACTATCAAACGACTGAAAATCAAAAGACTGAATCCCAAAAAGACTGAAAATTCTAAATACTGAATGATGGAATTTGCCCCTTCTCCACTGTTGTGCGATCTTGGAGTTGGTATATATAGTTAGCAGGGGGGTGTGGGGGGTGAGCCCCCCACATGAGGGGAGCAGGGGGGTTTGCATATTGCATTAAAAATTGTATTCATTTTTTTTAAATTTTCAGTCTTTTTGGGATTTCATTTGATAGTAAACTATATATATATATATATATATATATATATATATATATATATATATATATATATGTCTGCAGTTCTAAGGAAGTACAGTAATCACTGAAACAGATATAAAACGCAATGAAAATCATATAGCCGTTGTGATATTGAAGCATAGATAAGGGAATGATGCCCCACAAAATAATGGGAAGAGGAGAGCTGCAGTGTTGCAATTTTTTATTTTCTATTATGTGGTGAAAGTTTAGCTTAACTGTTGTGAATATCCCAGTCATCCACACATCTAAGAGCAGATTACAGAGGGCAACTTTCAGAACCAGGTTCTGTTGCACCTGTAATGTCAACTGATACTATGTCACAACTTGAGTGTATGTAAACTACTGTTCATTTTTCACAAGTATATGTATCTGTCTGTGGCAAATATTGATAATAACCTCAAGTGTCTGTTCTGAATATCCTGGTATCATGGGGTTCATATCCAGAGAGGGTGCTGTTTCTGTGAACATACTGATGTTTAAATTAAGGAAGCATCAGAAATATACATTTTAACTACTTGTTTCATAATGTTTCCTCTATTTAAGTATTTTTTCTTTTCTCCTCATCATTTGCACACTGTTTGGCATTGCATACACTTGACTGGCAGATGTCCCTGTTAGCAAACAAAAATTCACTTCCTAAGGAAACAAGTGAAAAAAATAATTTGTGCCACCTTCTGTAGTACAAACAAGCCAGGTGCCAGTGTGCAGCCATCAGCCCACTGGATAGTAATCAGTGAATAAAATTTTCATGTCAGATACCTATCTCTGTGGCACAAGGTATAAGTGAAGTGAGCTTAGAGAAACAGGCCACATAATGCAGGTTTCAAATCCAATTTACAGATTTTTTTTATGACTGGATTCAAAATAATGATTAACATAAAGTTGTATGTGGAATGAACAGGTTAAAGTCTGTGATACATGGCACAAATGTTAGCTGTAGTCCCTGTGTATTGATGATTTTGTAGTGTGCTAACACAAAACCAGTAACATCAGTAATGTGAACATATGTGTCATATATGGTGAGCAATTGTATGTATTGTGGTAAGAATGACCTCCTGTCATTCTCTCTTTGCCCCCTTACAGAGCAGTTGCCATTACATAAAATCATGATGATGTGTAACCTAAATGCTACATATGATGTTGCAAGCAGGTGTGAAAAAGATGAATGTGTCTTATTAATGCTGTAACTGCTGTGTTCCTTGCTACATCTATCCATTAAATATGATACTCTGTAATAAAGATAATTTTTTGTAATGCCTTTTGCATTTGTGCTGCACTCAGCAGTGTGCAAACACACAGTTCAATTCCAAAGGAAAAAGTGAAAATTTTAATTTGGACTGCGTTCTGTAGTGCAAACAAGCCTGGCTGTCAGCACTCTGGATAGCACTCAGTGAAGCAAATGAACCTGTCAAGCAAATTTCTCTGTGGCACAAGATACAAGTGATAGGACATCTGATTGAGGGATTCAAATGTAGTGTACTAGTAGTTTTACAAAGGAGTGTGTGAATACATATTGACACAAATTTTGTTATGTCATTGTGTTGTTTGAAATACAAATATTCTCAGTATTGCAAACAATATGTGAGTTGTTCTCTGTCCCCTTTCCCATTATTTGGCATTATCTAAAATCCTGATAATTTGTGCCACTAATTAAAGTTCTGATGTGGAAAAGAGATGTGGGAAGGATGGATGTGTCACTGTAATGCACTTCTTGCTCTGGTCATTGCTAGATATACCCTTCAATGGATTTCAATTTCCTTTCAGTTTTTTTCCTATTTTTATAATGCCTTTTGCACTTGCACACCACTAGGCAGTATGCAAACATATTTCACTTCCTAAGGAAAAAAGTGAAAACTTTAATTTGGGCTGCCTTCTGTAGCACAGATGAGTCTAGCTCTGGTGTGCAACTGTCAGCATTCTGGATGTTGTTGTTGGTCTTTTTGGCTTTTCCCGGTTAGGGGTCGCAACAGCGGAACTCCGGTCCGCTAATGATTGGCAGTAGATTTTTATGGTGCCAAGTTGCCAGCCTGACTCCCAACCTTCAGCAAAGGCACACCCATTCACGCATGTCTTTCGGAGGCCACTCGACCACAGGGAGGACATGCAGACTCCACACAGAAGGCACTCCAGCCAAGAATCGAACAGGAGAACCTCTTGCTGTGAGGCAACAGTTCTACCGCTGTACCACTGTGGCTTTTTAACTGTTAGCATTCTGAATAGTACTCAGTAAAGAAAATGCACCTGTTAGATAACATCTCTGTGGCACAAAGTGGAAATGCAGTGAGCTTAAAGAAATAGACAGATAAAAAGGCAAAGCCATCAAACAAAATGACTAATAACCCAATAAATAGGCGACTTGGCAGAGAGGTGTGCTACACACAAATGGAGGAATCTGAGATGAATGTAAAGCCAAGTTTTATTATTGCTGCTGTATTAATGTGTTTGGTCCATATTGGGAGCACTGTCTTGTACAGATATTGCTTAAATAATTATGATGACAAACTGAAGAGCAACACAACGCAAATATGTGTAGAAATGAACCATAAACTAATCTCTTAGCATGTCTGTATGTATATTACTCTCACCATCTGTCCTCCTCCTCCCACAGCTTCATTGCTAACAAGTAAACCTTTTTGATTCAAACCTGTTTCCATCAGCTTTGTTTCCAACAGCAATAACATGCTTGGTCCCTCATTTGTTTCATAATACACCTGTATCATATATATAAGGATTGAAGAATTGCAACTGTCATGACAAACATGTAAAGCATGACAGCTGTAACATGGCCATAACATGTATCTGTTCTGTATTCCATCAGTTTCAGACATGGTTGTATGTGTATATTCCTTATTTGTGTGAAGACTGGCATGGAGCACCATATATTACTGCAAATTCCCATTCTGAGGTCAACGCCTCAAGATATGATTACATATCCAATAATACTTTGTCATCCACTGTGTAAATGAGTGTGTGATTTGATTTGAGCAAGTATTTAAATCAAGTATTTTGTGTTTGCAACCAGGTCTGAAGAAGTTCTTTTTGAACAAAAGCATTTACTGGTTGTACCAGTGTGTTTAATAAAGCTGTTTGTGTTTTTTATGACAAGTTTTTACACATGCAACTTTGTTAGAATGTCACAAAACCATTTCACATATAATGCATCACTGTTACTCAGAAGTGCACTGTCATATTTAAGAAGTGTCTGTTTGTATTGTCAATGCACATTGTGCAAGCATGAGCCAATACCACTGGCAGTTATGCAAGAAATGATTACTATTTGCATGTAATTATCCCGGTATGAATTCTGATGAAGCCTTGTTGGAATACCCACTGTTTTACTATTGTGATTGCTATTGACACCTCATACTATGAAGCAGGTACATGTCACTCACAATAATGCAATGTACATGAATGACAGTATATAGATGTTGCAGAGAAGTATGTAATTACATGGGATAGGAATACTGCTGTTATGTTGGCTTGTGCAAACACATGCATTTATCCGAAAGCATGTGATGCACTATAGCTCATATTCCCAACAGTGAATTTTGAATACTTACAAATGTGTATTTTCACACCATTAAATTCACACTTCTCCTGGGGCACTAGCAATTCATGCTGTGTTCTCTAAATTGTATAACTAGTTAGATATGTAATTTGAATCTGATAGTGATGACTTTGTGTGTATTGTGCTAGTGTTAGGTAAGTAAAGCCTCAACAACAGGAGAAAAGTTTAACTTTGGACACAGCTCCCTCTGTACTTTATCCCACGTTTACACAAACATTGTCTCAGCAACACACTGTCATCCTTTCATAAGTGTAGTCTGTCACTATAAAAGTCATTCTCATGAGGTGTTTGCAGTTCTGTGTTCTCTAGATTGTGTAATTAGATAGATAGGTGGTTTAATTCATGCAGTGGTAAACTTGTGTGTGTGGTTTCAATGTCAGGTGTGTATAGTTTCCTAAATAGATGTGCTGTATCTACTTCCATTCAGGGGAAGAATTAAATCTGGGAGAGAACTTCTGCTTATCCTACATTTACCACAAGCATCTTCTCTGCAATAAACTGATTTCACAAGTGGAATCTCTCACTATAAAAGTCAGACTTATTCTGTGGTCTTGCATTTAATATTGTGTTCTCTGGATTGTGTCACTAGATAGGCCGGGGTTTGCATACACCATTGGTTAACCAGTGTGACTATGTGTACTGTCATGTATAAGTGGCTGTGGGACAACATCCCTTGTGTAATCTTTCACTTTGGAGGCTTATTTTCATTGGCAGAGGGCTACCCTATAAATTTCTATTATCTCCAAGCAATACCTAGTTTTGGAAACATTTTGGAAACACAATGGTTTCACCATGCTTTCAAAAATAAGCTACATCATACTTATTGTATGACTTATCCTGTGGTGCTAACTGTTGCTACTGTGCTCTGTCAACTGTGTAAATAAATTGGTAGGAAGTTTGAATCCAGCAATGATTGACTACTGTGACTGTTTGTTGTTGTGCTGTATAGAAAAGCCCTCAAATGCATAAAGGATGTGTGGCTGTGTAATGTTACTGTGCTCTTCAACCCCCTTCTTTCTTTTTTAGAAGAGCATCACTGTATTAAACAATGGTGATGTCACCCGTTCAAATGTGCACTGTCACAAATGTAAACCAACATTTTGTGTGGGAGGTGGGATTCAGACAATGTTCTGTACCTTGTGATCTTAGGTAGTCAGTTCACATCCAGCCATTACTCTTTAGACTTACTTGTGTCAGTATGATTGTAAATGTACATGTAGGTAACAATATTGTCACACAGCTATCTGCTGTGTACATGTATAACTAGGGATACCTATTAGAAGTATGATTGCTCATTTTTCACATAGAAATGATTCACTGGATAACGATGATGCCATTGGATGAAATTTAGCTTTTTCTAGAAGAGCTACTAAGGCTTTTTCTGTAGCATGATGAAATAAGACCATGTTCTGTATGCTTTTGCCTCAAGTCAGACACGTGTTCAAATCCATGATTGTCAACACATTTTGCACGATTGCCATTCTTCTGTCTCAGTGACAGCTGCATTATGCATCAAGTATATTTGGATATACCTAGCAACAGGCAATGGTGTGTGAGAAATATATATATGGCAACAGTATTTTAAAGAAATTATAGGCACACATACCCCTTGCAGCAATAACATGATGTTATAGCTTCAAATACCCTAATATCTCCCAATTTCTTCTCTGAAGAAGTTCTTTATTAAAAGAATGAAAGCGCTTAACCTATTTTTGTGTAGTTATGTGTTATTTTTTGCCAGTGATGTTTGGCTCCGGTTGGACTGGAAAAAGGATTACTTTGTTTTTTCAAGTTTAGGAACACTTGCATTGTGGCACATTCATTCTTCACAATATCATGAAGCTTCTGTCATCACATAGCTGGTGTTCAAAACCCACATTGAGAGACTGTAAACACAGCATGTCATTATGCATGAATAACATTCACAACTGTTGTAATGTGTACAGTTACAATGGTAGAAGCCTCCCCCATCCTTTTTATCAAATAGAAATTGTTTGTAACATAATCATATGATGTAATGACTTTACATAGGTGGAGTCTCACAGCTGAGTTAAGGCTCCCACTGTAGTTCATATGATTCACACATATCTTTAGTTGGTGGACTTACCTAGCTTGCTAATTCCAGCAAAGGGCAACTTTATATGAATGTATTGACAGGGCACATCGCAATTATTAAGTGCTTTTAAATAGCGTTTTTCTGAGATGAGATTGAAGTGAAGTGAAGAATTTACCTTCCTCACTGATGTAGTTTCTCGGAGTTCTATATATATTATAGGGTGTGGAGGAGGAGTGGCCCCCCAATAGGGAAGTTTGAGATCAGTGGATTCGATATTATGAGAGTTCAAGAATTCAGAATTTGTGCGCTTCATATTATTGAGATAATTGACATTACACAAACACTGTATTGAAGTCATTATTATTTTGGAGAAAGAAATATAAACTTATCATAAAGTCTGATTGAGCCTTTGTTAGCACACTTTCTTATGTGTTTGTGTTGTTTTCATGCTGTTATTGTATTGTTCGCCGTTTTTTCTTGTGAGCATGCTCAGTATAATCCTGTAGTAGATGCACTGCATTTATGAACCGAAACCTTGAACTACTGAAATGTCATCAGATCTGTATCGTATTTGTCACCTGGGCATTTTGAGTGTTATATTACTGTTTAGGATGTACATGAATATACACCTGCTTGTCTAATACATGTTTCAAGGTAGTATATTCGCTTTTTATAGTCACTAAATGACAACAAATGGCAAAACATTTCCCTTTCAGATGTGTATAACACAACAGTTGTAGGGCTTATTTCTTCTTGTTTATACATGATGAAGTGAATACAGTAGTACTGTCAGATATCACACATACATTCCTTGCACATAGATGTCATATTCAATAATTGTTGTCTATGCGAATAACCTCTAATGTATCCACTGTCCTTGCTGTTATATCAACTCAGCATGTTATCAACTTTAACATTACATTTACTCCCCTTTGCTACAGTGTTGCTTTGTGTCCCTCTCACATGTTTTTCTAGCATGCCCATTGTTGGTTGTGTAAATAGATCAAAAACTGTGAACAAGATTAATTACTATTGCATGAAATATGCAAGTATTTATGTTTAAAATGTTTCTTTCTGACATAAGCACATTTGACTGCATTAACTGAGTACATTTTCCCCATTTAACCTCCCTTCTTACTTATGTCTGCACTAATACCATTGTATTCTGTGTACATTCTCAACATTTAATGCCCCCCTGCATCTTAATTCTTTTAATCAATTTGTCTTACTTCATTAAACTGTCCACATGTGCTTGTATAATAGGTTTGCTATGTGCAATGAGCAGCATACATATTCAATGAGCACTACTGCTCATCATGCTACGCTTATCATGTAGGTGCAGAGCCTACACAATTGTTAATGAATCCCAGAGAAGGAGTTTATCAGGTTGAGAAAATTCAAAATATGTTTTTTTATGAACAAATAGCAAAACTAGGATATCCAAATGCTACATAAGACTTCAGGTGGTACCTAGCAATAAAGACCAATTTCTATGTAACTGTACAAAGTATTATAGCAAATTTCTCAGAATAATATCACATGACTTTCATTCACATAAAAGGTGGACTTCACTGGTCATCATCATCATCATCATCAGTCCCCTTTTTCCCATTTTTCTACATGGGGTTGGGGTATCGTGTTAACTGTCGCCACCTTTCTCGATTCAGTGCCACACTCCTGCCTTCTTCAACACTCATCCCTGACTGTCGCAAATCTTCTTTCACACAATCCATCTACCTCTTTGCTGGACATCCTCACTTCCTCTTACCTTCTTCCTGTCTGTCCCAAATCTTTCTCACCAGATTGTCTTCTGCTTTTCTACACATTTGCTCAAACCACTGTAATCTGTTCTCTTTGATGTTTTTTGCAATTGAAGCTACTTTGGCTTCTGCTCTTATGTCCTCATTTCTTCGCCTGTCCCACAGTGTGCATCCTACCACCTTTCTCAGGCACTTCATTTCCATCACCTCTAGCTTCTTCATCTGTTCTGCCTTTACTGCCCAGGTTTCTGTACCATACAGCCGTACTGGTTGCACCACTGTCTTGTACACCTTACTTTTCAGCTTCTTTGGCATTCGTCTGTCATAGACTACACCTGATACTCTATGCCAGTTGGCTGCAGCCCCTCTGATTCTAACTTCGACCTCTTCATTCAGACTACCCTTCTCAACTATTCCTCCCAGATACTTAAAGCTGTTTACCTGTTCCACTATCGTCCCTTCTATCTTTATTCTCAGCTTCTTCTGATTTCCCCAATTTGCTGCCATTACCACAGTCTTATCTGTGCTTAGTTTCATCCCATGTGCCTTCAGATTTGCATTCCATTCTCCTATCCTTTGCTGAAGTTCTAGCTCAGAGTCTGCCTGTACTGGCACATCATCTGCATACAACAGCTTTGTTGATCCATCCCCTCCAACCTGTTTGCTAATGTAGTCCATCACCAGTATGAACGGCAGTGGGCTCAGAGCTGAACCCTGAACCACAACAATGGCAAAAAAAAAAAAATGCAAAAAAAAGAACAAATGAGGCAGCGAAAAAAAAAACCAGACAGGGCATTGTCAAATAACCCTTTATTATTATTGTGAGCGGTAGGAGATTTCCCCCCACCTTTTCAGACAAAAAATGTTACAACCATAAAAGTCATTACCATAATCAAATTATATAAAATGGTACAAAAAGCAATTGATTTTTATAATATAAATGTAAACTTATATATATATACACTACAAAAAAAAAAAAAAAAAAATAAACAAGCAAATAAAAATAATATAAAATAAAAATATAATAAAAATGCCATGTACTAAACACTATACATAAACTTCCTTATGAGTGTTAAAATTCAATACTAATAAGCGAACTCTAAAAAAGGGCAAACAAAAATATTTCTGTATATATATTTTTTTTTGAACATGTGAATCAATATACAGATATCCATATGTTCATTTATTTAGAGCTGAACCCTGATGTACACCCACACCCACTGGGAACCCCTCTGTGAGGGCGAACACTGTTTGTACTTGACTCATTGGGTCCTTGTACATAGCATGCACTAATTCTACTAATTTTTCTGGGACTTCAAACCGCCGCAGTACTGACCAGATCAGCTTTCTTGAGACCTTGTCATATGCTTTCTCCAAGTCTAGGAATGCCAAGTTGGACTCTCTCCTCATCTCTAGCTTCTTCTCAAGTATCTGTCTCAACGCAAACATCGGATCAGTTGTGCTGCATCCTGATCTGAATCCAAACTGCTGCTCTCCCATCTTAGATTCTACTACTCTGCGTATCCATTTATCAATCACCCTCTCCAGAACTTTCATGCAATGTGACAGGAGTTTGATGCCTCTGTACTGCCCACAGTTGTGAATGTCCCCTTTGTTCTTGTACACTGGCACGAGTATGCTTATTCTCCAGTCATCTGGGATACGCCTTTCTCTCCACACTGCTATTAGTACCCTCAGGAGCCATTTCTCCCCTATCTCACCCAGCATCTTTATCATATCTGCTGTGACCTCATCTGAGCCTGCTGCTTTCCCTGACTTCATCTTCCTTAGTGCTGTTCTTACTTCTTCTAGGGTGGGCTCCTCTTCTTCTCTCATCGTAGGCTGTTTCTGGGGCAGTACAGCTTCTGTGCGTTTTCTTTATTTACAAGCTGCTGGAAATACTCCTTCCATCTGTCTTTGATGTCCTCTGGGCTGGTGAGCAGGTTGCTGCTGGCATCCCTTATGAAGGGTGTCTGACTATCTTCTTCATCTTTTTGTTTTTGCCTTGCAACCTGATATAGTTTATTTGTGCCCCTTACTGAGTCACTTTCCAGAAGCTGGTACAGTGTCGCTGATGCCCTATTCTTTGCTATTGCAACTTCTTTCTTAGCTTCTTTGTTAGCCAACCAGTAGTTCTTTCTAGCCTGGTCAGTCTTTTCTGTTTCCCACTTCTTCCTGCACTCCTTCTTTCTTTTGATGACTTCCTGGACTTCTGCATTCCACCACCAACTTTCCTTATGTACCTTATTTCCATACCTGGCTCAGTCACATATCATTTCTGTAGTCCTAACACATACTGTTTTAGGTGCTGCCATTCTTCTTCAACTCCACCTATTTCCTCCTCTTCTTGGGGTCCTAGAGCCCTGAGTAATTCCTTGAACTGTTGCACTTTTTCTCTAGTCAACTTCCAGGTCTTCAGCCTGGTCTCTGTTGACATTAGAGCCTTCTCTGACCACTGCTTGCAGCTGATTGTGGCAACTAGTGGTTTATGCTGTTGGCTGACTGTTTCACTGGGAATGACTTTGCAATCATGGATTCTACTCCAGTGCCATTTCCTTACTAGGAGGAAGTCTACCTGAGTTGCATGTTGACTACTCTTGTATGTGATCTTGTGACTTGTTTCTCTTTCTGAGCCATGTGTTGGCTACTATCAAGCCACTTGCCAGACAGAAGTCTAGAATGGCTTCTCCTTCTTTATTCCTATTGCCCCACCCATGTGGACCCAGGCAGTCCTCATATCCTGTTCTGTCTGTCCCGATATGTGCATTCAAGTCACTCATTATCAACACCAATTAATTTTGTCCTGCTTTATCTAGTAGGTTCTGCAACTGCTGTCTGAATGCACTCTTTTCCTCACTATCACAACCCTGCTAAAGGGCATAGGCTGAGATTATGAATACTGCCCTATCATTACACTGGAGTCTGACTGCCATGAGTCTGTCATTAATTCTGATGATATCCCTTACTGCCTTCTGAAGCCTCTCTCTCACCACAATTCCTACACCATTTCTAGCCTGCCCTCCACCTGAGTAGTAGACTCTGGATCCCAAGCCAAGTGGCTTTGCTGCACTGCCTTTCCATCTCACCTCCTGGATACATAGGATGTCCAGCCTCCTCCATATCATCATGTCATGCACTTCCAAGCTGTGTCCTGTCAGTGAACCTACATTAAGTGTAGCAATTCTTAACTCATGTTTGGCAGGTTGGTTGGTTTTATGTCCAGCTTTTGCTCAACAGAGCTATCCCAGGTAACCCAGGCTGGGCAACTAGACACTGGCCAGACAGTAGTTTATTGACCCAGGGCTGCTGGGCTTTTATGGCGAGCACACACTGGCTAATAGGGGCACATATACCCCTCCCACCATTAGCATGGGTCCTTGGCGTGGGTCAGAGTAGGCTGGGTCCTCAACCCACTTATCACTGGTAACTACCCATGCCCATTTTTGGCGACATTAGTCAACATGACCGAATCACCTAGAGCCATATTTACACCATCAAGTGGCTAGCCCTGCCATGTTCTTTTATCTTGAGGATACTGCACACCACAGTAGATGCCCAAAGTGGTTGGTCTGTACAACTATTCCCCCTATAGGGCACCATGTAGAGTCTGTGCTGCTGCCCACAGCTCCATTCATTGGTGAGTTTGAGATGGAAACACTCAGCATGTTTTTTGGACATGGGAGAAACCCCACAGAGACAAAGGGAGAACATGCAAACTCAAAACGGGCATTGGTCAGAGGTCAGGATTGAACCTTGTACCTTGAGCATGGGAGGCAAAGACCTTAACCACTAAGCCATCTGGTCTCAATCCAGCTGGTCAGTCCAGCTGTAGAAACATATGCAGTTTTATCTTCTTGTAATGCAGTCTACTGCACAAGTCCAAACTGGGGAAAGGATCACAGGATTTTTAATTAGAATAAAATGGCAACTCAGTGAAGAAGTACTATAGGCCATTACTGTGCTCAGTATACTAAGCAGAAGTTCACCTCAGAACCCACAGTAGAAGATGAATAAAATGCAAAATGTCAGACTGGCAGTAAAATCTCATGATCTAAAGCCACAGGGTCTTGTCCTTGAAAGGCTATATCTCTGTAAAAGTTTTTTAATATCATTGCAAAGCTTTCAGCTAATAACAGCAGGGCATTCAGCTTTAAACAGATTTAAGACAGCAGTTCATACCTTATAGCTTCCTGTGCAGCACACCTTGGATCTGACTCCATAGCTTTAGCCACTTGAAATGCATGGCAATATACCCATTGTATGTCACCAGTGGAAAAAGTACTTCTTCTGGTGAAATACATATTAGTTTTACTTCTGATATGATGAGCACCTATTACAGATATATAGATCTAGCTGATATGATGGACAGAAGGAAGGTTAATATATTGTTTGTGCAAGAGACCAGGTGGAAGGGAAGTAAGGCCAGGTGTATTGGAGGCAGGTTCAAATTGTTCTATCATGTTGTGGATGGGAGGAGAAATGGGGTAGGGGTTATCCTGAAGGAACAGTATACCAAGAGTGGTTTGGAGGTGAAAAGAGTGTCAGATAGAGTGATGTTTATGAAGCTGGAAATTGATGGTGTATTGATGAATGTTGTTAGTGCATATGCTCCGCAAGCTGGGTCTGTGATGGATGAGAAAGAAAAATTTTGGAGTGAGTTGGATGAAGTGGTGGTGAGTGTACCCAAGGGTGAGAGAGTGGTGATTGGAGCAGATTTCAGTGGGCATGTTGGTGAAGGGAACAGAGGGAATGAGGAAGTGATGGGTAGGTATGGTGTTAAACAAAGGAATGCAGAAGGTCAGATGGTAGTGGAGTTTGCGAAAAGGATGGACATGGCTGTGGTGAATATATATTTTAACAAGAGGGAGGAGCATAGGGTGACATACAAGAGTGGAGGGAGATGCATACAGGTGGATTATATCCTATGCAGGCAGGCCAATTTGAAGGAGATTGGAGACTGTAAAGTGATGACAGGGGAAAGTGTAGTTAGGCAGCATAGAATGGTGGTCTGTAGAATGACATTGGTGATCAAGAAGAGGAGGAGGAGGAGTGTGAGGGCAGCACCAAGGATCAAATGGTGGAAATTGAAAAAGAGTGACTGTGAGGTGGAGTTCAGGGAAGAGTTAAGACAGGCACTGTGTGGCAGTGAAGAGTTACCGAATAGCCGGGTAACTACAGCAGAGCTAGTAAGGGAGACTGCTTGAAAGGTGCTTGGTGTGACATCTGGACAGATGAAGGACAAGGAGACATGGTGGTGAAATGAGGAAGTACGGGAGAGTATACAGAGAAAGAGGTTGGTGAGGAAGAAGTGGGATTGTCAGAGAGATGAAGGAAGTAGACAGGAGTATAAGTAGATGAGGTGCATGGCAAAGAGAGAGATGGCAAAGGCTAAGGATAAGGTGTATGGTTGTATGAAAGGTTGGACATTAAGGCAGGAGAAAAGGACTAGACAGAGGGACCGAGCTAGGAAAGATGTGCAGCAGGTAAGGGTGATAAAGGATAATGAGGAAAACATACTCACTAGCGAGGAGAATGTGTTGAACAGATGGAAAGAGTATTTTGAGGAGCTGATGAATGGAGAGAATGAGAGAGAGAGAAGGTTGAATGATGTGGGGATAGTGAATCAGGAAGTGCAACGGATTAGCAAGGAGGAAGTAAGGATAGATATAAAGAGGATGAAGAATGGAAAGGCTATTGGTCCAGATGATATACCTGTCGAAGCTTGGAGGTGTTTAGGTGAAATGGCAGTGGAACTGTTAACCAGATTATTTAATGAAATCCTGGAAAATGACAGGATGCCTGAGGAGTGGAGAAAAAGTGTTTTGGTACCGATTTTTAAGAATAAGGGTGATGTGCAGAGCTGTAGTAACTACAGAGGGATAAAATTGATCAGTCACAGCATGAAATTATGGGAAAGAGTATTAGAAGCTAGGTTAAGAAGGGAGGTGATGATTAGTGATCAGCAGTATGGTTTAACGCCAGGAAAGAGCACTACAGATGTGATGTTTGCTCTGAGAGTGTTGATGGAAAAGTACAGAGAAGGTCAGAAGGAGTTGCATTGTGTCTTTGTGGACTTAAAAAAAGCATATGACAGGGTGCCTAGAGAGGAGTTGTGGTATTGTATGAGGAAGTCGGGAGTGGCAGAGAAGTATGTAAGAGTGGTACAGGATATGTACAAGGGTAGTGTGACAGTGGTGAGATCTGCAGTGGGAGTGACAGATTCATTTAAGGTGGAGGTGGGATTACATCACGGATCAGCTCTGAGCCCTTTCTTATTTGCAGTGGTGATGGACAGGTTGACAGATGAGATCAGACAGGAGTCCCCGTGGACTATGATGTTTGCAGATGACATTGTGATATGTAGTGAGAGTAGGGAACAGGTTGAGGAGACCCTGGAGAGGTGGAGATATGCTCTAGAGAGGAGAGGAATGAAGGTCAGCAGGACTAAGACAGAATATATGTGTGTGAATGAGAGGGAGGATAGAGGAATGGTGAGGATGCAGGGAGTAGAGCTGGCAAAGGTGGATGAGTTTAAATACTTGGGATCAACAGTTCAGAGTAATGCTGAGTGTTGAAGAGAGGTGAAGAAGAGAGTACAGGCAGGGTGGAGTGGGTGGAGAAGAGTGTCAGGAGTGATTTGTGACAGCCTAGTACCAGTAAGAGTGAAAGGGAAGGTCTACAAGAGGGTAGTGAGACCAGCTATGTTGTATGGGTTGGAGACAGTGACATTGACAAAAAGGCAGGAGTCAGAGCTGGATGTGGCAGAGTTAAAGATGTTAAAATTTGCACTGGGTGTGACAAGGGTAGACAGGATTAGGAATAAGTATATTAGAGGGTCACTCACAAATGAAGAACAAGTACAGGGTAAGGTATCACCTCACAAAAAGCAAGAGACAATCCAAAATGAGAGAGGAAGATATGCCACAACTATCGAAGCAAACCAGATAGACAAACGTAGAAATAAAATCCTTTATTCGAATAAAGGATTTTATTTCTACGTTTGTCTATCTGGTTTGCTTCGATAGTTGTGGCGTATCTACCTCTCATTTTGGATATTAGAGGGTCAGCCCAGGTTGGACGGTATGGAGACAAAGCCAGAGAGGCGAGATTGGGTTGGTGTGGACATGTGCTGAGGAGGAATGCTGGGTATATTGGGAAAAGGATGCTAAGGATGAAGCTGCCAGGAAAGAGGAAAAGAGGAAGGTCTAAGATAAGGTTTATGGATGTGGTGAGAGAGGACATGCAGGTGGTTGGTGTGACACAGCAAGATGCAGAGGACAGGAAGAAATGGAAACAGATGATCTGCTGTGGCAACCCCTAATAGGAACAGCCGAAAGAAAAGAAGAAGTTTTACTTGGCCTTTTGTGCAGAGGTCAAATAGCTTCCTAAGCATACTGCCAGACTGTAAAAACAAATGCGCATTGAAAAGATGGATTCATTATCTTTATATAAAAGAGACCACATATCAGTTCTCTGCTAGCAGTTCACAATAAAAAATCAGGGATTTCTAATAAGATACTTGGGTACAAAACGCATACAAAGTGACCAAATGGAACATACTACTTCTGAGATGGTATACTATCTTTTTCTGTGAAGGGATCAGTTCAGTATAATGGCCATATTGTTCAGTGACAGATACTGCCCCCCAGTGCTTTCATGTATCTGTGACTAAAAAGTCATACTCACTTTCTCTACACTCATGATGTCTCATTGAAAAAATAACAAAAATGTTTGGTAATGTACTTCCACCTGCTTTTATAGGGCACCCCACCTCCACATCCATTGCCATAAATGTTAAATAAAAATAAATAAATAAATGCAAGATTATTGCACTGTGGGCAGTGTGTATTGTTACCACTGCATTTAAAACTGGCTCTCTATTGAAATGTTGGCACTTGTAATGTTGAGTGCTGACAAGCTGAATAAAATACAGAAAACCCAGGAAAAGAGTGAATTTTAAAAATTGCTCTTCTCCTTTAAACTTATTTTTTTGCAGGGGGCAAGCCCCTCACACCCTGAACTTATATATACCAACTCTGAGATCACCATACCTCAGAGAAAAGGAAACATTCTGAGAAATGGCATCCCAGATGTAGTATACACAAGTCTGTTTGTTGACCATTTAGTCTCCATATTTTGGGACTCACTATAGCAGGTACTAACATTTCAAATGGTTATGTATAAAACCTCTTTGGCTAGTGAACCCATTCCTAAAAGGCTACTAAGAAATACAAGGTGTACACCAATCTTGCAGCTCTGTTTGCTCTTTTGTTAGCTGACCCAGCTGTGGTTTCTCCAGCTCCTGACTCTAAAAAGAGGTCCTTGGCTTCTTCTAACTCTACACCCTTGCATAAAAATTGGCAAATAGTTAGTATCTCAGGGAAATAAGTGTCTCAGTACAGTAATTTATATTTTAGAATTCTAAACAATCTAGGCGTTAGGTGGAAGCTTATTTTGTAATGTGCTTACAGTTTAGATGACTTTGCTGCATCTTTGCTTGCTGAACAGAAGTTTGATATGAATGAAATTGCTTCAAGTGTGATTCAAGTTTTGAAATATGCTTTGAGAATTGTCTTGGAAGATGTGGACACAAATTCTAGACATGCAGTCACTTCTGTTGTATTGAGAAGGTATGCTTGGTTACATAACCATAATTTTTCTGAGGATTTAAAAACGAAATTTGGAATGCTCCTTTAAGTCCTGAATTTATGTTTGGTTCTGGTACTACCCATATTCTCAAACAATGGGATGACAGAGGTGATTGATGAATGGGGTATCTAGAATGTTTCATATTCCCTGGTTCTCCACTAACAAGGCATCTTACTTCAAAGGACAGAACAAACAAAATTCCCAGATTAACAAGAGTCAGGGTACCAAGAGGAAATGGAGGATAATGCTTCCAAACCAAATCAAAGGGTTCCTTTCTCAAAAAATGATCAGTCCTCTGCTATACAATGATTATGCCAAGACTTGGGTATCCCATCCCTTCCTCCTGTCCCTCCTCCCTTTTGCCTTTCTACCAGGCCTTTTTGCTCATCCATGTAGCCTGGCCACAAACAGTTTCAGACAAAGGAGTCCTCAGAATAATTCAGAGTGAATACTCTTCCTAGTTGACAAAAAAATCCTCTTCCCTCCAGGAGAATCCCACCTCACCTGCCAGTCCAGATACATCTGTTTACTGTGGTACTTCTTCACATGTTGCAAGCAAGGGTTATAGAACCAGTTCCTATACCACAAAAAAAAGGAAAAAGATTTTAAACCAGATAAACACCCAGTTTCAAATGGCATCTGTAGACACAAAACTTGGAATGTTAACAGGTTTGTCAACACCTGTGGTAACATTCAATGCTTTTTACAAGAAGGTTAAGGATATAGTTGTTAACAATTGGAGCATACTAAAAGTCAGTGAAGAGGTCTTTAAAACCCTAGGTGGTGAGCCCACTTTTGTCTATAAAACAGGCAGGAATTTAAAAAATCTTCTTGAACACCCTATGTATGATAGTACAAGCAACAAAGTCAGGAAAACAAGAAAATGTGGGACGTGTAATCAATGTCCCCATGTTTTAGATCAGGACTATATCACACTTAATGTCTTTCCATATAAAATCTCCTTGGCTATGGGTAATTGTGCCACTAAAGCTGTGGTATATCTAGCAGTTTGTAAGGAATGCTATAAATTCTGCATTGGGAAAACTGAAAGGCAATTCAGGAAAAAAAATTATGAGCATATTATATAAAAAAACAACACTAACAATGTTCTATATAAACATACAACAGACTGCAAATCATCAAGATTCCAGTTTGGATTTGGCTACCAAAAAGCAATTATGAGAAAATCAAAATCTAAATCTAAACCAACTATACTAGAAGTAGTGAATATATGAACAGGGATAAAACAACTAGAATTGCGATCTTTAGAAAAGGGTAGGAGCAAACTACATTGGAAAAACAGAAATTGTGGGAACAATACATACAGGGGAGGAATGAGGTTTAAAAGAAGGCAGGACTTAAATGAGCTATGTAATGTTTGACTGAAAATGATTGGGTGGATCATAAGTGATGTATAATATTTGCAAATGGGAGTGTGTCAGTATGGTTTGTGTTGTAAAATGCTTACAACTAGCATTGTGTCCGTGAGGTTTGTTTTCATTTATATAAATGTATGATTTCCTGTGTTGTTAGTAATGTCTTAATAAAGATGTCTCTTGTTTAAAAAAAAGGGCAGGAATAATTTATATAATATTGCTTAGGTTATATGATATATATCAATATATGTGAAGTATAATGTTTGCAAACATGAACTTGTTAATACAGTTTGATTACTTTTATATAAATGTAAATGTACCTATGTCACAAATGATAATACAATAAAGGTGTTAAAAAAAGTTTCCAGTTTGGATTGTTGGAAGTGGTAACCCAAGATGTTGGGGGGGGGGTCCTGGGAAACTAAACTGGGATTTAGGGAATTCACCTGCCAATTGTGGCTAAATGCATCTATGGGTTAGGTTTGAATGACCATGTCTCTGTTATTCTAGTAGTTAAATTAAAGGTCATTGAAATATAAACATAATAAATCTATAAATGTTTTTATATACTAATTGTACTATTATCAATATATTGTACATATTCTTTTTATAATAGGTCTTTTATATTTGTTTTAATACCTCAATTACAGTCTGTTTAAATATTTAAATATTCTTGCATTTCGTGGTTTTATATATATTTTTCTTCCTTTTATGTTAACTGGTTCAGTGCATCCTTTCTTTTGATTGGGAGACATTTCTCATGTGATCAGATAAAGGACTTATTTAAACCTTGTGTTTTTTAATTATATAGTTCTGAAGAAGTCCCATAATGTTTTTAAATGACAAAAGTGCCAAACCATTTACTTTTTAAAACTTTTTGGATTAATTGATTTTAATTAAAGCTGTTTTCAATATTAGTGGAACACCCTGTGGTGAATGAAGATACTACTTGCACTGTTTTTTATGAGTCATTATACAAGGACTGGAGCATGCTATCCCATCTTTGCTTCAAGCTGAACCTACAAAAGTCCTGTCTCACACCTCACAATGAATTGTCTTCCTGGGGTGTATGAGAGACATAGAGAAAAGAATGGTCTTTCTACAAGTAAACAAAATACTGACTTATCAGAATATTTTCAGGGATTGTAGAACCAGGTCCTATACCACAAAAAGGAAAAGAATTTTACTTCAGAATCTTTTTGGTACCCAAAAGGAGCTAGCATGGAGACCAGTGTTAGATTTGTCTTACCTAAATACCTTTCTGAATGTACCCAAATAAAAATGCTCAGCTTGCAGATAGTCCTACCCCTTCTTCTGGACTACTGTTTCATAGCGACTGTAGATCTGAAAGATGCTTATCATCACATTCTTATTGCTCCCAACTTTAGGAACTATCTAAGATTTGTTGCATCTGGCTCACATTATCAGTTTTCTGCATGGCCTTTGGGCTATCTACTGCACCTCAAGTATTCACAAAGTGCCTGTCTCCAGTGGTTACTTACTGCAAGAGCCAGGGTATCCACAGTTTCCCTTTATTAGATGACTTGTTGATTTGTGCAGCATCAGTTTCCAGGTGTTTAGAATCATTGTACAAGGTCTTGACCATATTACTAATCTGGCCTTCAAGTTGAATCTAAAAAAGTCCTGCCTAACACTGTCACAACAAATTGTCTTCCTGGGATGTATGATAGACACAGAAAAAGAATGGCCTTCCTACAAGAAGACAAAGTCCTGAATTATCAGATAATTTTCAGGGATTTCTCTCTTCAAGAAGCTACCTTCACAAAAAAGTTTCTCAAAATTCTAGGCCCCATGGCATTAGTGATCTTCATGATACCTTTGTCCAGACTACATGTGAGAAAGATTCAATGGTAGCATGATACCTTTGGCCAGACTCCATGCTTACACTTATCAAGGGTATCAGAATTTGTCAGAGATTTGGGATGCATGACTAGGCTTAAAAAGCCCCTTGTGGTCATTAGCCTAGTAAACACCTATGAATCTATAAACCTATAATGGTACTTAAAAATTGTTGCATCCCTTAGAGCTCTGGGCACCATTGCCGGAATTTGTGAAATCAGAGTTACAGTAGTGGAGAGATCAGATGTCTTTTAATTCAGGCCTACTTTTCTCCCTCTAGACCCCAGTTCAATCATGCCAGATGAACTTATCAGATTTTTCATGGGGAGCAAGGCCCAAGGGAGTTCAACTGCAAGGCAAATTGGGTACTTCAGACACTACAAAGCATATAAACATCAAAGAAATTTTAGCATTGATTCAGGCCTTAAAGTTCTTCACCATTTATGGTCTGGAAGTCCCATTTTAGTGATCACAAACAACACCACAGTTATGTGATAACTGAACAAATAAGGGGATACAAGAGCATACCGTCATTGCCAGTTGGTGATGATGGCCTGAGCCTAGTCTTACAGCATTCTCTGTATCTTCAGGCCTCATAAATCCCATCAGAGAAAAGTATAGTGGCAGACAGACTAAGCAGAGTGTGGACAGACCCTCATGAAATGAAACTCAGGACAAAGGTCTTCCAGGATTTGGTTGAGATGTGGGGAACACCTCATATAGATCTGTTCACCTCCTTCCACGATAGACACTTAGAAAAATTCTGTTCAAGCCACCCTTGCAGATATGCTTGGAAGACAAACATATTCTCATTCCCTTGGACAGGAATGTTCCTTAATGCATTTCAACCATTTCCACTGATACCCAAGGTAATTCTGAAGATTCAGAAAGAATTACCAGAGATCATTGGGGTGGCCCCCTTTTGGCCCAGGCAAAGCTGGTTCTCCCTTTTAATGGAAATGGGCAAGGGCAGTTACCACAAATGTCTTCACTCTCTCTGTATCTGATCTCACAGTGCCATAAGTGAATGGTACACCCCAACTAAGAACAATTGCAACTGACATCCGGGCTGATTCAGTCTTGATGCAGTTTAAGCGCTTGTGCCATAGAGGATGTGCAGCAGATATTGAAGGAGGAAAAAACTGAAACTAGAAAAATCTTTCACAAGTGGAAGAGGTGTTTTAGGTGGTGTCAACTGATAATAGAGAGTCCAGTATGTTGTCTACCCTTCTGGTTTTAAAATATTTGTGTGAGCTGCTCAAAGGTGGCTTATGTTATGCATCTATCAAGGTGCATCCTGCAGTCATCTCAGGTGGTCTGCCCATGGATCCTCTTTTTCATTTCTTTCTGTGGACAAATAGTTTATGAAAGGAGAGTTGCACTTGAGACCGCCTTGAAAGTAAATTCTTCTTTCATGAAATATCAACTTTGTTCTTGAAAAAATGGTCTTATTTCTTTTTAAACTGTCCTTTCAGGGTGATTTAAAGTTCATCACTTAGTTGTTTTGCTTATTGCCCTGACACCTGCAAGGTGAGTTTCTGAGCTTCAAGCTGTCATACTGGGCCAACCTTAGCTGATTTTCCACAAGGACAGGGTTATTTTATGCAGTAATCCATCTTTCATACCAAAAGGTATTTCTGAATTTACCCTGAATCAAGTCATCAATCTGCCAGTTTTCTTTTCAGAACCTAGAAAAACAAGGCAGAGAAGCTTCTACATACCCTGGATATGAACAGGCAGTACAGGTACTACCCTGACAAAACTAGGCCTTTCAAGAAAGCTGAACAGCTGTTTATTTCCTATACTGGGTCTAAGAAGGGTCAACCTGCCTCTAAGCAAGTGATTGCTCATTGATTGCCCTCTGCTATTGTTTCTTGTTACTCCTGCCATGGTAGATCTATTCCAGGCAAGGTTAAGGCACAGTCCACCACAGCCTTATCCTCTTTGTTGCCATATTGGAAAGGAGTGGACTCTAGAAGCATTCTAGAGCAGCATCCTGGTCTTCTGTTCATACCTTTTCAAAGCACAAGAAACTGGATTTTTTCTCAAGTTTCAGAGCAGGCTTTGTGAGGACCATTCTCCTGGGGCTACTGGATCTTTATCCTTCCTCGTCCCAGGTAGGGTAAGCTTTGGGAAACTACCCATGTAACACTGAGGCAGTGTGAATGATGAACATACAGCTGCATAAGTCCTACTTACTTGTAACAGTAGATGTTCAAATTGCACATTAACTCAGTGGCAGCATCCTCTTTATTTTATATATAGTTTGACAGTATCCAAACTTGTTGCGTTGTTGGTTGGCTTTGTTTTTTTGTGTTGGCATTTTTTGGTTGTGAAATGATGGATTTCAGGCAATTCTTGCTTCTGGTCCTTCTTGGCTCTTCCTACATAAAAGATTGAGCAACTGACTTCCTGTGACAGTTGTTAGGCTTCCCCTGATGGGAAGGGCTTAGTTGATCCCCTGTCACAGAGAATCAGCTGAGGGAGTTCTAAACTCTAGAAAGTTGCCAGTGTGGGTTTATGCAGGCTCAGAATTCATATGCAACTCAGGCAGTGTGAAAGTAGAACATCTACTGTTACATGTAAGCAGGACATACACAACTTTACTTTATTGTGACCTTTGAACAAAATGCAGCCTGGTAGCCAGAGAACCATATGGTAGACATTGGTCTGAGACTGCAAACCAAAGGTATAAACTTTTCTGCCACCAATTGCAGCTGAACTTCTGTTTATGACTCAGGATATAGTCCAGTGGCCCTAAATATTTTTCTTTCATATATATTTGTTCCAGGCAGAACATACAAATACTTCCCTGCAGGGTCTGAGTTTCAGTTTCAATGCCTTCTGCATAGAGTTTACATGTCCTCCCTGTGCTTGCATGGACTTTTGCAGGGATGGCTGGTTTCTTCCCATGTTCCAAGATTTGGTTCCCATCCAGGGTCATTTCTTTGCCTTACACCTATAGAGTGGCACAGTAGGTTGTAACTATCCTGTCATCCTGAATAGATTAAAGCAGGTGTTAGAAAATGAATAAAAGAATGAAAGAATGATTATATCGATTCATAATTTGTGTGCCCACTGTAGTCAATAAGCCTCCACAAAAATTATAATACTGATACAGGAACATCATATATACAATGATGTATGTGAGCTGTTCTGTGAGTAGAAGTAGTGTGCACTGTCCAATGCATAACCTTCAGGGAACCTGCATATGGCCACTTGCATGTTTAGAAAAGCTGATTAGCTCAGCCTCTAATCTCCGCTAATGGTCAGTACTGCAACTCTTAATGTTATCATTTTCCTCTGAAGACAGGTCTCAGGTTGCTCAGACAGTTCCATGATGGCCAACCCTCTGGCACCAAACCATTAGAAGAATCCAGTTTGCTTGTGTTGCATGTAAACTATACAACTGTAACCCAAACTCCAACTACTTGCTGAAGCAATGCCCACCTCAGACTCCCTTTTTAACCGGTTACTTACCCAAATAGCATCCTTCAAAAGCACATCTTGAAACATTGCAGTAGCCTATTTGAAACATCAAAAAGCTAATAATTCTTGAGACTTTCATCCAATACAATGTCTCAGAATTTCTAACTGATTTTAAATCTTACATAATTAGTGCATCAGCTTACAAGGCCTAACATTAAATCTAAACATTACTCCTTAATGGATGTAACCATTATTAATAAACCATCTTTAATGTTTTACATTCCAATTTATTCATCACCTTTTAGTGACCACTACCATATCGGCTTCTCCATTCAATGCTTATTTGAAAAAAAAAATTTCCCCAGAACTAATATTCAGATCAAAATCAGAGACTAACATCCTCAAATAGTTTTAACCATGGGGAGGAGAATCTCTGCAACTTATTACTACAAATCCCAGACAACTGTTTTCCTTTAATCTCAGTATTATACAAACCCAAAGCAAACTTATGAGCTCAAGGCATTACTTAAGATCTAAAATGAAGCCTGGAACACTTGAAAATCCAGCCCTAAACAACTAACAGGAAACACTTGATCCAGCTTCATAACCTTATTAGGCAAGCCATAAGATGGCATACAGTCACTGTATGTCAACTATTCACTTCTTCCTAGCATACATCCTCACACTTCTTTGCTTTTGATTTCTTCAGTTATTTCAGTGGCCTCTCCCATCTTGACATCAACCTCACCAAACAACCTTCTTCCACAACTTATCCTCATAATATGTCAATCTGTTTTGCTTCAAGCACATTACAGTTAAGGACAGGACACCTGTTATAGAGCAAACACAGCTTGATAGTCCTCCTGAAGCAGACAGCCTTTACTGTTGTTTCATATTTCACTGTTGCGATTATATCATAACCCCACTCTATACAGTCTTTGCTTATTAAATAATATAATGCCTGACATCTGGAAAACCGCCATTATGAAACCTTTGCCAAAACAAAAATATCTCACATTTCCATCATGCTACCGCCGATCTCCAGTCTTCCCACCTTATGCAAGAACATAGAAAAGATAGTTTACTCCCAAGTAACAAACTACATCAGACACTAGCAGAGTACATCCACTGCATTCTGGACTCTCATCAATGACATTCTATAGAGGATGGACAAATCTATGCTTAGAAGAGCAATTTTCATCAGTCTTGCCAGAGCCTTTGAGCTGGTTAGTAACTCTACCCTTGCAGATGCCCTAAACAAAATAAGAATCAGCACAAATATCATTCCCTGGTTCCAAAATTATCTCAGTAATCACCACTTCACTGTCAGCTTCAACTTCTCTGTCTCATCTATATCCCCTCTTCTTAGGGCCATTCCACAATGATCCATTATTGCCCTTCTCCTAGTCTTTATTTACATTAATAAACTTCCAGCTTGATATACCTCACCTTCCACTCTTACTTTATGCCAACAATGTGGTTCTTTTCTACTCTAAACATATTCTGCCCACACTCCAACATTAACTCCAAGCAGATCCCTACTCTCTTATTCATCGGATTCATAATAAAAAAACTATTATTTAACTCCTCCAAAGGACACAACCATGCTATTTGAGACCAGGCAGAAACCCGGTAGAATCCACAAATCCCTTGTAATCCTATATCATCTCAACACTCCATTAGAGAATGTAATCTCTTTCAAGTATCTTGGAATATGGCTAGACCCTTCTTTTGGTTTCCAACTGTATCTTGTTAACACATGAACATAAATTAATTCATGACTTTTCAGTGCAAAAATATCAGCCATAGGTAAAGGTATATTGCTCTAGCAGCTTGAATGTGGTCTCTCTTTAGTAGCTGTCACATCCAGAAAGAACACCATGACTATCCAATCTGTCTCAGACAAAATCTGCTGAATTATCAGCCTCTGTCCTACAGATCAACTTTAGTAAAAGCAGAATGTCTTCCAGTCAAGCAAAGAAACACACACACACACACACACACACACACACACACACACACACACACACACACTCACAAATGTGCCCAACATTTACAGCTACTTTCTTAACTGAGTACACTTCAGATGTCTCATTGTGATCAAATGAATGAAAATATTCAAACAGTGCAAGGTTTTGCAAGCACCCATGACTCTCAACTGTCCCAGATTTTGCTTAGTTCCTCAAAAAAACTCTGAAGAGTGCAGTCAAAGAGCGCCAGATAATTATAGTTCCATATTTTTCATTTTTTATTAAATGCATATTAATGAAAATGAAAAACCTGTTGCAATATTTACTTATTAAATTAATTAAGATTATATTTAAAACTTGTCCCTGATTTTTCCCTCATTATTGTTAGCTTTATCCAGAATTCTTCAGCAAAAAAAGTTGACAGGTATGTACTCCATCTCTCACTTGCTCGCTCACTCATTCACTCACTCTCTTTCTCTGTCACTCTGTTTGTATCTTTTTTCTTTCACACGTGCACACACACACACACACACACACACGTAATTGTATTCATTTTTATTTATTTTTTTCCACTATCGCTAAATGTGGCTTTTTAAGCCATGTGTATCATATTGATCACTGCTGCAGTAACCATAGCTAAATGGTTCATATCCTGCCAAGGATATAACAGCCAACCAGCTTTCAAAGATTCAGAGTGCCTTCTATGTGCCCAAACTGTCAAGCAGCTCAAGCTGAGCTGACTAAAAGACAAGTTTTGATGTGAATACCTCACTAAATGAATCACAGGCCTAAAGCAGATGCCCTATGCTGACCGCCTTAAAAAACTCCAGTGATACTCTGTCGCATATCGTCTACTCAGAGGCGATCTCTGCTTAACATACAAGGCCATGTCAAACCCAGAGCTGTTGGACATGCTACACTTAAAGAAATCTCAATCCCTCAGAGCCACACGCTCCAGGGATCTAAACCTTGTCATCACAATAAACAAAACATGCTGGAGGGATAGGTTCCTGACCCAGAGACTCCCCAGACTCTGGAATAGACTGCCCATACATGTCAAGCAGAGTGCCTCTTTGGCCCTCTTGAAAAGGAACCTTGACGATTAGATGGGAGAAAGGAAATTCACCCCGGGGATCACGTCAGTCACCCTGCTAGACAGGGGTCCAGGGAAGTAAATAGTGTGGGAAGAAATAGCCAGGGAATTGTTATGGCTAGGCTTGTATAAGCCCTAGGGCTGATAGCCTAGTACCAACCTATGAACCTATGAACCTATGAAACTATGAAGCTCAGAGCTTTACTGCCACAGAAGAGTAAGCGTCTTACTGGCTTTTGAAGATCGATGGTCGGCTTCTGTTTTCCTATGCCTAGCAGATAAGTTCCCTTTGGGGAAAAAACACTTCTATTTTCTTAATTTTGTTGATGTTTTATTAATTTCCTCTTCAGGAAAGTTATTTTAAAGCTAGGAGTGTTGTGTTTTAATGGTCCGTCTTGAGACTGTAATGTAATTTTAAACAGGGCACTCATTTTCTGTCAGTTTTAAAGTGGTGAACCTTTAATGTTGCAAGTAAAAACTTTCACCTAGTGAGGCTTCCTCAGGCAAATCTAAAACATTATGAACTGCAGAAACATTTAAATAGTTCAAGTGCTCATATGATAAGATAATCACATGGACATGTGTTTGTTTGGGCCAATCATAGAACTGATAGACTTAAACACCCGTAACCGAGCACCAGATGTAGATGATAAAACTAATAAAAATAATAAAACAACATCTTATCCTAAAGCTTCCGATTCCCATTACGACTGTCCTGCAACCCACTGGCTCTTATCCAACTACTGACAGTACTTCTTTACCTACAAGCTTAAATGCTGAACAACAACAAATGTTCATTGGATTCAAACACAGTAAGTGCACTTGACCCAATTACTTCCCTTTTTTAGGTCAACCACTCCCAATGTCAGAACCTCGCCCATGGAGGGAGAGAATATCACATATCCAACAGCTAAAGAATGACTATAACCATCCAATAACCCACAGCCAGACCAGGAAATAGAACAGCTCATTTATAACTTATATAGATATCTATTAGCAGCGAATGAGAAAGCCATTTTAAACAAAGGATTAACATTTGTAACTGCTTATACTGCTAACATTGCCAAAACCCTTTCTAAAATCAAATACTTTGTGAGGACATTGAACTTAAAGATGTAACTTGGTTCTGCATCTACAAACTATGTAAGTAAACTGAAACACTCTAGCACATTTATACCCACTAATAACTCTATTATACAAGTCTTTGAAAAGGCTGTTGAGGGTAACATTTATGAAATGTATGCTACAAATAATAAAAAAGTAAGTTTTATAATCTTACTCCAAATGAAAATTTGGCTATTTTATCACTAAACAAGAATCCTAATATTGTTATTAAGAACACTGACAATGGTGGAGGGGTTGTTGTTCTTGACACTTCTTTTCATGTCAATACCATGCATCATATGTTAAATTGTTAAGATTATGAGCACATTGATAAGATAAAATACAATCATATTGTAACTACTGTAACCAATCAGAGTCAGGTGTCAATTGATTCCCTATTATTTCATTATTTACATACTGTGACACCAAAGGTACCTTTCATTTATGACATACCCAAAATTCACAGTTCTCTAACTAATCAATCTCTAAGACTCATTGTTTTAGCCAGAGGCTGGATTATTCAGCACATATCCAAGTTTTTAGAGGTGCAACTCAAAGTGGGTTTTGGCAGAACTGGAGCTATTCTTAAAGACACTAATGATTTTTTACAACAGTTTTATGTATGGTCACTTGAAAAAAAGTTTGTGTTTTTGTGACCTTGGACATAGATTCTCTGTTCACTGTTATACCTAATGAGACAGCAGTGCATTATGTGAAAGTGTTTCTTCTTGAGTTTTACCAAATATACTCAACTCTACATAAATATATCAGTTATTTATGTTAGTGCTTACAAATAATGTATTTCTGTTTCAAAAACATATCTTTAGACAGGTGTGTGGTGTAGGGATGGGTACACCCCCTCACTAACACCTATACAAATATTGTCATGTACATCTGGGAACGTAAATTTATTCTATCACCTATGAATATTTATATAAAATGTTAAGTTCTATCGGTGCTTTGTAGATGATTTGTTCTTCATATGGCAGGGTGAAAAATGCTTGTTGGATGATTTTTTTTATTATATTTCTAAGACATTCACTTTTTTAAAGTTTAAAAAGAGTTTTTCTAATAACAAGATTGATTTCTTAGATTGACTATTTTCAAAAATAACCATGGCTGCATAGAAACAATGCTGTATAAGAAACCTGTAAAACATAATTCATATTTGCATAGAAGTAGCATGCATCCACACTTCACATTCAATAACGTCATACATAATCAGATGATGAGAGTTGCCAGACTGAACACCATAGACAATTTGATATATACAGCTCAGCAAGCTCCTGCCTGGTGCCCTGCAGAGTTCTACAGCAGCAGAGAGACAAGGAGATGGAGCTTTGAGCAACCTATCCGAGCCTGGAAGAGTGGTTTCAGCCCAGAAATTAGTAGTATATTGGCCATTTTGGGCTAATTTCTATCTCTTTCATTTCCCTGCTATAACACCCGCATTTGTGAGTTGCTTGTGCTAGTATACAGCTCAGCAAGCTCCTGCCTGGTGCCCTGCAGAGTTCTACAGCAGCAGAGAGACAAAATAGAGACTTTGGAGTGATTAAGTATAATTCTTTTGCATTTTCTTGCTGCCTTTAGCTAATTCTGCCTAAAACGTGAATTTTTTAGAGTTTATGTGATTTAAAAAGCTTGCTTCAGCTACATATTGTACTTATTTTACTGCCTGCACTTTAACAAAGTCATGATTGTAAAAACAGGTCACAAAGCAAGGATAACTACGAAAATTGTGGAGTAAACTCCCTCCAATTGTATCCAAAAAATAAATGTAATAAAAAGACAGTACCAGATACGGAGGAGAGAACACAGCGTCAGGTTGAATTTCAAAAACTCAAGATCACCAATTGACAAAAATAGCGTTTATTCCAATAATCAAAAGTTAGTTCGAGTAAGCGCTTTCACCTACTAGGCTTCTTCAGACTCGTAGACAATATAAAACAAGTAGATGGAGCTATTTATACATTAAAATAGGCGGGAAAATGTTAATTGAATTAAAACTCTTAAACAGCAATATGAGTTGTGTACTTAATTTAAATAAAATTAAAAACAAGGAAATCCCTGTTATACAATCCACTACTAATTAGAAAGATCTTCCAATAATATAAAAAATAAAATACATTCATTAAGCTGATGAACAAGCAATAGACTGTTACAATCTGCTACATATACTATTCCTATCTGTTCAATGCACTTATAGGACATAGTGAGCTAACAGCAATAATTCTATATACAATTTAGAAAGCATCATAAAAAACATGATAAAAAATGTAAGTACAGGTGGTCATATCAAAACTGCTTAATAAAAGGCTGTCACATCAAATTATAATGGTTATACAAATACTAATGTACCTTCAATCTTCTCATTTTTAGGAATGGTTTCACAGACAGCTTAGCATTTAGCCCTGGGGGCGCATCAGATCTGAATTTCATGATCCACATATTTTCCCTTGCTTCTGTATGTGTTCTTATGTCACCTCCCCTAATATCCAAGTACATTTGTTCTAGTACCCTAAAAACAAAAGTGTGTGTAGGGTCAGAATCAATAACATGTTTTGCAAGTGCATTACTTTTATGTTGCATCCTTATTGCATATAGATGTTCTCTTATCCTATCTTTTAACTGTCTATTTGTTTTCCCAATATAAAATGAGAAACATTTCTGACAGGTAGCAATATACACAACATGAGTGGATAGACAATTACCATATGCTTTCAAATAGTGTCTATGCTGACTAACTGGATGTATAAACATAGTATCATTACTAATAAAGGAACAGTAATTACAGTTGCCACAAGCATATGTACCATTGGGGGGGATAGGAGATTGAGCTCTGGATTTATTACTATCACATAAAATCCTTTTTATATTTTTCTTGTTTTTATATCTAAATCGTGGAAATTCACCTAGTCTCTCCTTAACCTTTGCATCCACAGTAAGCACATTCCAATGTGTTCTAACAACTTCCTTAATTCTCCAAGCGTCAGTAGTATAAAACATAGTAAATGCCTCTTTCGAAACATTAAATGTCTTTGGGTCTCTGGTAATTGGTTTCTCATTGGAGAAGTATGGTGCTGCTATGTCTAGTCTTGATTCATTAACCCTTTCAAACTCCTTAATAATTTCTTGTTCTTTATAACCAATCTAAATCGTGGAAATTCACCTAGTCTCTCCTTAACCTTTGCATCCACAGTAAGCACATTCCAATGTGTTCTAACAACTTCCTTAATTCTCCAAGCGTCAGTAGTATAAAACATAGTAAATGCCTCTTTCGAAACATTAAATGTCTTTGGGTCTCTGGTAATTGGTTTCTCATTGGAGAAGTATGGTGCTGCTATGTCTAGTCTTGATTCATTAACCCTTTCAAACTCCTTAATAATTTCTTGTTCTTTATAACCACGTTGGGAAAGTCTAATGTGTAAGTCATTCATGTCATACCAACACACTTCTCCACCGCCATAGTATGCATCCGCAGCATATATATAAAAATGTAATTAAAGGACAAGCCATGAGGGCCTCCAGATACAATCCGACAAATTCTGGATACAAACAAGACATGAATGACTTACACATTAGACTTTCCCAACGTGGTTATAAAGAACAAGAAATTATTAAGGAGTTTGAAAGGGTTAATGAATCAAGACTAGACATAGCAGCACCATACTTCTCCAATGAGAAACCAATTACCAGAGACCCAAAGACATTTAATGTTTCGAAAGAGGCATTTACTATGTTTTATACTACTGACGCTTGGAGAATTAAGGAAGTTGTTAGAACACATTGGAATGTGCTTACTGTGGATGCAAAGGTTAAGGAGAGACTAGGTGAATTTCCACGATTTAGATATAAAAACAAGAAAAATATAAAAAGGATTTTATGTGATAGTAATAAATCCAGAGCTCAATCTCCTATCCCCCCCAGTGGTACATATGCTTGTGGCAACTGTAATTACTGTTCCTTCATTAGTAATGATACTATGTTTATACATCCAGTTAGTCAGTATAGACACTATTTGAAAGCATATGGTAATTGTTTATCCACTCACGTTGTGTATATTGCTACCTGTCAGAAATGTTTCTCATTTTATATTGGGAAAACAAATAGACAGTTAAAAGATAGGATAAGAGAACATCTATATGCAATAAGGATGCAACATAAAAGTAATGCACTTGCAAAACATGTTATTGATTCTGACCCTACACACACTTTTGTTTTTAGGGTACTAGAACAAATGTACTTGGATATTAGGGGAGGTGACATAAGAACACATACAGAAGCAAGGGAAAATATGTGGATCATGAAATTCAGATCTGATGCGCCCCCAGGGCTAAATGCTAAGCTGTCTGTGAAACCATTCCTGAAAATGAGAAGATTGAAGGTACATTAGTATCTATATAACTATTATAATTTTATGTGACAGCCTTTTATTAAGCAGTTTTGATATGACCACCTGTACTTACATTTTTTATTATGTTTTTATGATGCTTTCTATATTGTATATAGAATTATTGCTGTTAGCTCACTATGTCCTATAAGTGCATTGAACAGATAGGAATAGTATATGTAGCAGATTATAGCAGTTCATTGCTTGTTCATCAGCTTAATGAATGTATTTTATTTTTTATATTAATGGAAGATCTTTCTAATTAGTAGTGAATTGTATAACAGGGATTTCCTTGTTTTTAATTTTATTTAAATTAAGTACACACCTCATATTGCTGTTTATGAGTTTTAATTCAATTAACATTTTCCCGCCCATTTTAATATATAAATAGCTCCATCTACTTGTTTTATATTGTCTACGAGTCTGAAGAAGCCTAGTAGGTGAAAGCGCTTACTCGAACTAACTTTGGATTATTGGAATAAACGCTATTTTTGTCAATTGGTGATCTTGAGTTTTTGAAAATTCAACCTGACGCTGTGTTCTCTCCTCCGTATCTGGTACTGTCTTTTCAAAGTCATGATTGTGTTTAAATTACCTGTTTAACTGTTGTAGACTACATACTCAAGTGTGATAGCCATTTCTGTGCATTTAAAATGTTTTTTATTGTATCGGCTGTATTTTCTAAAAAAAAAACAAAAAAACAAAAAAAAAATACTTGTTTTCCCACCTTTCTAAGCTAGTATAGTCCAGTTTTCAGGTTTGTACTGAATTCAGGGCTGTGTTACAAGTTTCTGTGTTTGCCCATACCTTACTTGGATAGAAGGAAGTTTCTCTGTTCACTGTGAAAGAGGGAGCTTTGAGCAGCCTATCTGTTCCTGGAGGAGTGGTTTCAGCCCTGAAATGTGTAGTTTATTGTCCATTTTGGGCTAATTTCTATCTCTTTCATTTCCCTGTTATAAAACCCACATTTGCGAGGTTTTTGCACTAGTATACAGCTCAGCAAGGTCCTGCCTGGTGCCCTGCAGAGTTCTACAGCAGCAGAGAGACAAAAGAGAGACTTACTTTGAAGTGATTATCATTTTTCTGCATTTTCTTGCTGTCTTTAGCTAATTCCACCTAAAACACCAATTTTCTAGAGTTTCTGTGACTTAAACAGCTTGTTTCAGCTACATATTGTACTTATTTTACTGCCTGCACTTTAACAAAGTTGTTTGTATGTTTAAATTAACTGTTTAACTGTTATAGGCTACACACTCAAGTGTGATAGCCATTTCTGTGCATTTAAAGTGTTTTTTGATTGTATCTGCTTTATTTTCTGAAAAAAAAAAAAAAATATATATATATATATATATATATATATATATATATATATATATATATATATATATATATATATATATATATATATATATATATATATATATATATATATATACACTTGTTTTCCTGCCTTTCTAAGCTAGTATAGTCCAGTTTTCAGGTTAGTGCTGAATTCAGGGCTGTGTTACAAGTTTCTGTGTTTGCCCATACCTTACTTGGATAGAAGGAAGTTTCTCTGTTCACTGTGAGAGAGGGAGCTTTGAGCAGCCTATCTGTCCCTGGAGGAGTGGTTTCAGCCCAGAAATGAGTAGTTTATTGGTAGGGTTGCCACCTTCCTTCATGTCTAAAACCTGAGCAAAGCCACACCCCTCGCATCACCAGTAACCACGCCCACCCCACCCCCTCTCCTGCCAACATACCGCCTATTTTGTGACATCACGACATCATCACTCAATGGGAACGCCCTCTTTTTTCGTTCCCGCCGCCTGCTTTTGGCTGATTTACTATGCTTTTCTGTAAAAAAAAGCATAGTAAATCAGCCGATTTACAAACTCCGCCTGCTTTTGGCCGATTTACTATGCTTTTCTGTAAAAAAAGCATAGTAAATCAGCTGATTTACAAACTCCGATAGTCTGTTTCCTTTTTGAAACAGAATACCTGAGTTTGTACAGTGTTTTCCTGACTACCGGAGAATCAGTTTGATTTCCTGATAGTCCGCAAAAAAACCTGAGGGGTGGCAAGCCTATTTATTGGCCATTTTGGGCTAATTTCTATCGCTTACATTTCCCTGATATAAAACCCACATTTGTGAGGTTTTGCACTAGTATACAGCTCAGCGAACTCCTGCCTGGTGCCTTGCAGAGTTATCTACAGCAGCAGAGAGACAAAAGAGAGACTTTGGAGTGATTAAGTATCTTTTTCCTGCATTTTCTTGCTGCCTTTAGCTAATTCCTCCTAAAACACCGATTTTCTAGAGTTTCTGTGATTTAAAAAGTTTGTTTCAACCTGCACTTTAACAATGTCAGTTTTGTGTTTAAATTACCTGCTTAACAGTTGTAGGCTACACACTCAAGTGTGATAGCCATTTCTGTGCATTTAAAGTGTTTTTTTCTGATTGTACCTGCTTTATTTTCTGAAAAAAAAAAAAAAAAATATATATATATATATATATATATATATATATATATATATATATATATATATATATATATATATATATATACACACTTGTTTTCCCACCTTTCTAAGCTAGTATAGTCCAGTTTTCAGGTTAGTGCTGAATTCAGGGCTGTGTTACAAGTTTCTGTGTTTGCCCATACCTTACTTGGACAGAAGGAAGTTTCTCTGTTCACTGTGAGAGAGGGAGCTTTGAGCAGCCTATCTGTCCCTGGAGGAGTGGTTTCAGCCCTGAAATTTGTAGTTTATTGGCCATTTTGGGCTAATTTCTTACTCTTTCATTTCCCTACTATAAAACCCGAATTTGTGCGGTTTTGCGCTCCGGGCAGCGCTGGTTAGCTAGGGTATAACGTTTCCAGGCTCCACAAAGTCTACTCTTCAATTTTTCTTTTGGAACTAGACAAACTTTCAACTTAAGTGCTCAAAACATTCACTTCTTATCCCGGCACTTGCTCAAAACTCATAGCAAGCACTAATAAACCTTACCACTAGACCCTCCTATACTGTAGAGAAGGACAAGGCTCTCTATTCAACCTTATCAGCCAGTCAGTAAAACAGTTCACTGTACCTATCCAGGCATGTCCAAAGGGCAGTTTCAGGTGTACTCTCTGGTCCAACTGGTGAATCTGAGCATTTTGAGGCAATGTTACAATTGCCTCATGTACACAGACAACCCTCTTCTCCTTCCACCAAACACTAATACATGCGAGAGATGCAATTATACAGCCAAACTGGAGGCTAAGCTCTCTCAACCCAAGACTGGACCAGGCAGTCAAGAGGAGAAGGGAATTACTTGCATCACACCACCAGTCTCACATAGACCTATGAAACCAGCACCGGCAAAAAACACACATAAATACATGAAAACATACTCGGAGGCTCTAAATAAAATCTGCAAAAGCAACAGAGACCTCCAAAGCAGACATCCAAGAAACCTCCACCCCCCCCAACACAAACCATGAAACACATACTTCACAAAACCAGTGTGCCACGCAATTACAGCACTTAAGGCAAAATAACATACCAAACACACTTGTAATAGGTGACTCTATAGTCAGGCACACTGATGTCCCACTCACTAGGCTGAACAAGGAGAAGGTTACTGTTAGCTGCCTGTCAGGTGCCAGGATCAGCCACATAACACAAGCACTCAGGTCACTCCAGAACAAGTACAAAAATGACTATGTCATTGTCCATGTTGGTGTGAATGACCTGAGCCATACCTCCCTGGACTACATGAAAAGAGACATGGAGGAGCACTCTGATCACGTAGCCCAAGCTGGTATGACCCTGACCCTGAGTAGCATCCTGCCTGCACCAAGAATGATGCCATGGTACAGAGAAAAAAATTATCAATTTCGACAATTGACTAAGCTTCTGGTGTCATTCAAAGATGATCCAGTGTCTGTCAGTCTGGGATGACATGCACGACAAGCCACGCTGCTTCGCTAGAGATGGCTTGCACCTGTCACCATTAGGCTTTCAAATACTGGCCAAGGCTCTTGCCACCCCCATAGTACCTTTTTTTAGGCAAGGCTCAAAAGACAAACCCACCACCATAAATAGCACAAGTAACAAAAAACTGAGGATAATACTACTCAATGCCAGAAATCTAAACCTCAAAATGCACGCACTCGAGGCACTCATCAGTATGGAGAAAATGTATATATGTGCAATAACAAAAACCTGGTTTAAGGCTCCAGAGAACACCCTAGCACTACCAGGCTACAACTCATACCATACATTTTAGCCACAAAACCCGGACCAAAATACAAAAGACGGGGGAGTATCCATATTCATCAAGGATGCCCACACCTCCAGGTTAGTGGCACAGCACGATGCTTCAGAGATCATCCACGTGCAACTATTTTATTTTATTTTTATTTTATTTTACATTTGTTAACCGGGCTAGTCTAACTGGATATATTTCCATTTTCAGCAGAGGCCCGGGGAGAAAAGCTCCATAAAGACATAGTAACTATTACATATGATGCAATAAAGAGCAGCATAAAAATATACCGTATCAGGAAAATATTATACAAAAAATCAAACTTATTGTATTCAGAATTAACAGTTGTACAATAATGTACTCATTGTTCTTGGAAGCAAAACACAAGCATAACTGATTTAGCATAATCAAACATCATAAGAAAGAGAAAAGGACATTTAAAGACAACTATGTAAGTAGATTAGATATTTATATGAACCCTCAGTAAACTGAGTAATATAATCAGGAAGGAGAAGGATAGAGGAGGGGTAAGTGATAGAATAGTGAGGAAATAAAATAGAAGGTAGCAGAAGTCACAGAGATGAAGGGGTAGTGGGAATAGTCGAATACATGGGTTCAGTCTGGGTTAAGGCAGGGACATAGCCAGTGTTTTGTAAGGTAGAGTCTAAGTTTTTGTTTGAAAAGGACAGGAGATAAAATAGAAGTCAGTTCAGTGGGCAATAGGTTCCAGTGTTTACCAATGGAGTTAGAGAACAGGGAGTCACCTGCAAGGTTATTGGATTTGGTAGCAGTAACTAGGAGTTTGCTAGAGGAGTGGAGTGAGTTCAGGTTAGAATAAGGGGTGAAGAGATTAGAAAATGAAGGAGTGTTGTTTGGCAGATAAAAGCTCTGTGGATAATGGGAAGTTGGGAAAGAAGCAACATGTTTTGTAATTCAAGCCAGTGAAGTTGTTGTAGGTTCAGGCAGTGGTGAGTTCTGAATTGATTACCAGTAACAAATCTTGCTATACTATTGTATGTGGTGGTCAATTTAGAAAGATTAGTTTTCTTCAGGTTAGTGTAAATTGGTGAGGCATAGAGAAGAGTGGAAATGAGATGAGAGTGTGCCAAAGTAGCTTTGGCTGTTGGGGATAAGAATGTTTTAATTCTATAGAGGGAGCCCAGTTTTCTATGTACAGTTTTAATAGTGTTGTTTATGTGATAATCAAAGGTAAGATTGTTGTCAGTAGTCACACCTAGCAGTTTGGTAGAAGAGTCAGGTGATATGAGAGTATTGTTAATAGAAGAGATAGAAAAGTCCAATGGGGGGGATCTGGTAGTGGGTTTGAAAAGGAGGAGTTTTGTTTTTTTGGCATTAAGAAGTAGGCAGCGTTTTAAGAACCATGCTTCAACAGTATGGAATACCTTTTGAGTAATAATTTGAAGCTCTGGGATGGTTTTTGCAGAGCAGATGAGTGTGGAGTCATCTGCATATTGTATGCACGTAGCTTGGGGAATAGCTACTTGTAAGTCATTTATGAATAGGGAGAAAAGAAGGGGTCCAAGAATTGAGCCTTGTGGTACACCGAGTGAGATCGGGAGAAGAGAGGAGAGTTTATTCTCCCAGAGGACAGCTTGTTTCCTGTTGGAAAGATAGGAGGTAAACCACTGGATGGCATTCGGTTCAATAGCAAGTGATTCCAAGATTTTTAGGAGAAGAGGGTGATTGACCATGTCAAAAGCTTTTGATAGGTCAATGAAAAGTGCTGAAGATAGGGTATTATTATTGCGGTTTTTGTTAATGAAGTCAGTAAAGGAAAGGAGAGCAGTAGTAGTACTGTGAAAAGGTCTGAAACCATGTTGACAGTGAGATAGAATGTTATATTTAGTTAAGTGATTCATTAGTTGGTGGCGAATACATTTTTCCATGATTTTTGCTAGTGGAGACAGGAGGGCAATGGGTCTATAATTAGAATATTCTGTAGAGTTTCCTCCCTTTTGTAAGGGTATAATATGTGAGATTTTCCAGATATCAGGGATGTTTCCTTCTTTAATGGTTCTGTTTATAAGAATAGATATGGGATAGGCTATTTCTGTGGCTGCTTTTTGAAGAAATTCAGATGGAAGTTGGTCAGCTGATGGGGTACATGGCTTAAGCTTTTGAATACATTTTAGGATGAAGGTGGTAGAGATGGGCTGTATAATAAAGCTTGGTAGATTAGTAGAGGCAAGTTGAGGAACATTAGAGTTATCTGAAGAAAGGTGAGAGGCTAGTGAGTTGATAGTATCAGTGAAAAAGGAGTTGAAAACGTTGGCGGTTTCAAGGGAAGAAATTTTGTCTGATCCCAAGGGGAGGGTGGAAGTTTGTCCAGGGTGAAGAAGTTTGTTCAATGTTGCCCAGAATTTTTGGGGATTGTTATGATTAGATTGCTGGAGGTTACAATAGTAGTGTTTTTTATCAGAAAGAATAGCTTTTTTGGTATTGTTTCTTAGGTGTCTAAAGGTTTGATGATCTGAGGGTAGTTTACTTGTTCTCCATTTTAGCCAGAGTTTGTTTCTGAGTAATATTTTCTGCCTTGTTTCTTTAGATAGCCAGGGGGCTGGTTTAGCTTTTATTCTGATAGTTCGTTTTGGAGCATGGCTATCTAAGATTGTTAAGAATTTGGTATTAAAGTATTGAACCGCTTCATTAAGGGAAGAGTTTTTAGTGGATTCCAGTCACACGCATTTAGCTCAGTTTTAAATAGAGTGGGGTTAAAATGTTTATTACTGCACGGTCCTGACTGAAGGGTATTTGTAGTGATATTCTTTTGCCTTATGATATAGGTTAAGTTATGGTCACTGATATCATCAGGCAGGGTCCCTGCTAGGTAATTAAGTTGGGGTTTGTTAACCAGGATCCAATCAAGTATACTTTCTTTATTGTTAGGTTTATTAGTTCTAGTGGGGTGTTTATAGTTTGGGTAAAGCCATGGAGATTAATATGGGAGGCTGGGTTGTTAGAATTAACTGAGAACCAATCAAGGTTAAAGTCTCCAAGTATTATAGTTTCTTGTGGGTGGTTAGTTGAAGCCCAACTAAGAATACTTTCTATGTTTGTGGAGTTATTACCAGGTGGAAGGTAGGTACAGATAATGTAGATGGCTTTATTAGGGTTAAGTTGTAGCTTAGTTATGAGGAGTTCAGTGTTGGTGTTCTCAGGGGTCATAGGGAATTGCGGATATATTAAGTTCGGTTTTAAAATGAGAGCTACTCCTCCGCCTTTACGAGTATTGCGGTCTAATCGTAGGATGTTGTAGCCTGGGGAATGATTTCAGTATCTTTAGTGTAGGGTTTTAACCAGGTTTCTGTTAAACAGAGGATGTCAAAAGAGTGACATTGCAGAAGAGAGTGAAGTTGAGTAATTTTGTTGTTGACACTTCGAATATTTAGGTGTCCTAAGAGTAAAGTGTTAGATTTAGAGATTGGTAGTGGAAGGGGTGAGTTAGAGATTATTGTGGTTTCTTTGGTAGAGATCTTTGAAGGACCAGGGTTTGGGTGTATATCACCATCTGTCAGGGTAGTGGGCTTGTGTACTGAGTGTGGTTTAATGATTAGATTAAGTTTGTCTTTTAGTTTCCTTGACAACAGGCAAAACTGCTATTCAAATTATAGCTTGCTACAGACCACCCACCATGTCCCAGGACCCCCACTCCGCATTCCTGGAAACACTGGGAAACATAAAGTTTCTACCAAACACCCTGATATTGGGTGATTTCAATTACCCAAACATTAACTGGGAGAACTACTCAAGTACAAACTCCCTTGCCCAACATTTCCGAGAGTTTATAAACTCAAAAGCCCTGGATCAACTGGACAACACCCCCACCAGAGGTGACAACATATTGGACCTGGTCATCACCAACATGGGCGACCGGTGTTCCACACCGGACGTCAACCCCTCATTGGTTAGATCTGACCATAAACTAATCACTCTGGATATCCACATTCCGCCACCACCCCCGGTCAAAGAAACCACCGTGAAAAATGTTTTGAAAGTAAACTTCACATTACTTAAGACCAAGATGGGAAGTTTCAAAGCCCCCATGCTAAAGGATAACACTGTCCAAGCTGCAAAATCCTTTACTAATGCACTCTATGGGCACCTACAAGAATGCATGGATCATGCTATCCCAAACAAAACCAAGACTCACTCCTCCAAGAAAAGGAAACCAGTCTGGTGGACTCTTGTCATAAACAAGCTATGCAATAGAAGGAGGAAAAAAGTACAAAAAAGAGTAAAATCCCAAGAAGGGAAGACATCCCTGATCATAAAATCATCCAAGGCTAGCTTTGAAAGAAAAATTGCCATAAACACCAAAGATAACCACAAGGCATTCTTTAGCTATGTCAAGAATCTAAGGGGCGATTCTCAGATCTGCTCGGAGTTAGTGCAGAATGGCACAAAATACACTGAACCAACTGATATAGCCAACATCCTGGCAGACAGGTTCAGTGTAAACTTCACCCACCCCCTCTCACCCCCAAAAGGGCCATAACTATACCAGAAGAATGTAGTGCCCCTGAAATCACAGACACTCAGGTTAAAACAGCCCTCTTCAAAGCCAAAAACACAGCATCAATGTGACAGTGTCCCAGGCTGCATCCTACACGAGCTCAAAGATGACCTAACCTCTCACCTAAACACACTGTTTAAATTCAGCCTCTCCACAGGCTATGTGCCCAAAGAGTGGCACACAGCAACAGTTATTCTGCTCCATAAAGGTGGAGCCACAACAGACCCTGGGAACTATCACCCTATAAGCCAGACTAGCTTGGTCTGCAAAGCTATGGAGCACATCATCATGGATCTCATTAACAGAGACATTGGGAACCTCCAAACACTGGACCCTACCCAGTTTGGCTTTGTTAAGGGCAGATCATGCCTCCTAAACCTGGTGGACTTCTTTGAGACAGTTACAAAGGCTATAGATGAGGGAAAGGTGGTCCACACAGCCTACCTAGACCTCGCAAAGGCCTTTGACACCATTCCCCACTCAGGTATTATAGACTTGCTCACCAGCCTGAACATAAACCCCTATGTCACGAGATGGTTTGCCAACTGGCTCATGGACAGAACCCACATGGTAAGAGTTGCGGGAGCTAGATCTGATTCTAAACCGGTTACAAGTGGCGTTCCCCAGGGCTCAGTCCTCGGACTCCTCCTGTTCAGCATATACTCCTCAGAGGTACAGACAAGCACAGGAGGACTATGGATGACCAAGTTCGCAGATGACTGCAAACTAGGGGCTATAACTGACTCTCCGACTGACACAGACATCCTCCAAAAGGATCTCACTGAGACAGATACCTGGTGTCAAAACCATGGCCTCAAGCTAAATGCCAAAAAGTGCATAGTCATTCCCTTTGGAAAAAACAAAGTACCCACAAACTATCACATAGGTGGTAGCCCCCTAAATACAGAAGACGTAATAAGGGATCTGGGGACCCAAGTAGATAGTAACCTCTCCTTTGATAATCACATTGCCAAAGTGGTAAGAAAATCCTTCTATGTGGCCCACCTAATCACAAAAGGGTTTGCATACAGATCAAAAGAGGTCACTGGGCCCCTCTACGCATCACTCATCAGACCCATCATAGAGTACAATGCCCCATTTGTGATGTACCTTACAAGACACCTGCAACAACTGGAAAGACTACAGAAGTACCTCACCATGAGGATCACTGGCCTCAAGCAGATGCCCTATGCAGCTCGACTGATGAAACTTCAGCTGTACTCGGTTGCATACTGTCTACTCAGAGGTGATCTCTGCCTGACATACAAGGCCATGTCCAACCCAGAATTGATGGCCATGCTCCACCTAAAGAAAACAATATCCCATCGAGCCACATGGTCCAGGGATCTAAACCTCACTACAACAATAAATAGGACGTGCTGGATGGATAGATTCCTGTCCCAGAGACTTCCCATGCTCTGGAACAAGATTCCAGTTTACACTAGACAGAGCTCCTCGCTAACCCTCTTCAAGAGAAACCTTGACGAGTGGATAGGAAACAGAAAGTTTACCCCGGGGATCACTTCAGTGACTCTGCTGGACAGAGGCACAGGGAACTAATCTAAGGGGACGGCAAAAGCCAACACATTCTGGCTAGACTTATAAATGCCTTCGGGCAGATAGCCTAGTACCTACCTATGAACCTATGAACACCCAACTAGAAAACACAGTTACTGATTTCAGTAATAGAGGGTATGCAACTGAAACCACTAGATGTATTTGTAAAGAGGTAAAGAACCAGCGTGATTCTACAGCAAAGCCCATGTTTTCTAATAATCAATCGCATAATATAAAGCCATGCCCACAATTTAATACATTTAAATGTATGTTAACTTTTAATAAAAATACCTCCCATGTTAAACATATAATAATCAAACACTGGCATACTCTTCAAAATGAAAGTGAATGAAATTCCTTTATTCTGCCACAACCCCAATGGCTATAGAAGGAGTTCAAATCTAAAGCAACTACTTTGTTATAAACAGCAACCATATGTACAAGCTTCTTTACGAAATATAAGGAAGAACACATCTAAATGTGGTAGGTGTGTATACTATAGATATATCAATACGGACAAGACCTTCTTGCATCCTATATATGGTTCCAAGTTTATGTTGAAAGTATCTGGCAAATGTAATGCAACAGATCTTGTTTATTTGGGGAAGTGTGTTTTATATACTGGCTACTATGTTGGAAAAACAAATCAGGGATTAAAACAGTGCATTGTTAGTCATATATCTGAGATCAATAGGCAGACTTCAACCAATGCTCTTTGTAAACACATATCAGAAAAGGGGCAGACACATACATTTAGGCTTTGTATATTAAATGTTACATGATAACTTACGGGAGGTGACATCACTCACACCACTGAAATGGCTGAATATTATTGGATACTTTGAGAGCTTATGTCCCTCCAGGGTTAAATGGCTATGTCTTCCTAAAACCTTTACTAGGACAGTTGTGCAAAGGAGTATAGCCATGAATATAATGTAATATATATACATATATATATGTGTGTGTGTGTGTGTGTGTATATAAAATATAGTAATTTTATATACAAATTTTAACGTACATATTTCATTTGTTCCATGTATTTATATAAGTCTTATATTGTAGTGACTATTTTACTATGAATTCTTGCGTCATGTGACAGATTTATAATGTGATTACATGATTATCTTGTCATGTGAGTACTTGAACTATTTAAATATTTCTACAGTTCATAATGTTTTAGATTTGCCTGAGGAAACCTTGCTAGGGGAAAGTTTTTACTTGCAACATTAATGGTTCAACATTAGCAAAATGCCTTGGACTCGGTTGATCTTCCAGCTTGACATGTTTTCTTGTGGTTTCTTTTTTTTCTGATTATACTGTTTTGGTGAAATACCACAGGATTTACTAGTTTTGGCTGACTGTTGCTTTCTTACTTAAAGTGGTGCAAAGTAACTGAAAACATTTTTTTCTGTAGAGAAATTCTATTTATTTTAGTTTTGTGTGGCTGGCATTGTGTTGTAAAGTGCATTTGATTGCGTTTTTCTGTCAAAAGCATAACTTTTATTGACTGGTAGTGTTTACCAGCAGTTACTGCTTATCTTCTCACAGAATGAGGCACCATTTTCAGCTTGACCATGGAGCAGACTACTGGTCCCATGGGCAGTCCTTCTTCCAGCCACAAAAAGAAAAAAATAAACAAAGAGCCTTTGCCACCACAGCAGACTAGTATTTTGCCTCAGCTGCAGGCGGGTGACTCTGCTGTGGTCATCCATTGCACCTCAGACCACTCAACTTTTTCCTCAGATCCCTCTGGTGTAGCACCTATTGCCACAATGGACTGGGGTTAGCCACATCCTCTGCAGCTGTTGGGGTCCCCTCAGTGGGCAAGGCAGAGCCACTCTTCTCAGTCCTGAGAGAGAGAACAGAGAAGTTTCCCTGTTGTGTCAAAATTCTGTACCCATCCCTGGAGAAGCTGTTGCTCACGTAAGTAACATGGTTGACCCCATTTTTCTTAACAAAAAGAAATAGAAAGCCAAGCATGTATTTATTTCTCTTGAATTTTCTTTGGATAGGAGTAGTTTACTGGGTCTGGCACAGGGTTTAATTTAGGCTATTGATCCTTCTTGTAAAGTAATTTTGGATAAAAGAAAGAGGGATTCCTCTTTTCCTGAAGAAATTTAAGATTATGAATCTGAACAGGATGGTGCAAGAATGGGTTCAGGGTTTTTTCCTCAGATTTCTGATTCAGACTCAGAGGAGAGCTCAGTTTCTGATTATCCCGGGGGGGGGGGGGGTTTCTTTCTCTGAGACAATTGCTAGAATGTGCCAGTCTTTTCAGTGGGAAAACACTGAGGTTTCTTAGTCCCTCAGAAAATACTATCAGTAGTTACAGAAGGATTTCCCAGGACTTACACCCATTCCTCCTGTTCTGTCTGCTTAGAGAATGTGTGTTATTGCCTTCAATTTTCCTGATAGTCAGCCATCTCTCCCTAAAAAGGCAGGTAGGATATATAAAGATCCTCAGTCTTTTAAATTTTTATACATTATCCCAAACCTGACCCAGCACCTATAGTTTTAGTAGATTCTGCTGCTATTAAGCACATCATTAATTCCAATCCTACTTTTTGATAAGGATGGGAAAATTATTGATAGGTATGGGAATAAAATGTAAACTTCTGCAACTTTGATTTTTCAGAATTTTCAGTTGTCAGATTCATATGTTAAAGCTTTTCTGACAAACTGTGAAAGTATGATGAATGCTTTATCTACAGTTTCTTCTTGTGAGGAAACATCTGCTTTAAATAACTTAGTTTCTTCTATTGCACAGGTCACTACTCATTGTTTGCAGTGTGTGTATGACTCTGATGATACTTCTTCTATGGCTATGGCCACTGGTATTATTCTGAGTAGGTTTGCATGGTTGCATTCTTAGAACCTGAAAGATGACGCTAAAAATGAGATTTAAAATTCTCCTTTGGATAGAGATTTAGTGTTTGATCCATTCTGCAGCAGAGGTGATCAAAAAGTATGATGATAGGGTTAAGCTGATTCAGTGAATCGCTAAGATTTTGCAGTCATTCTTTTTCAAAATTTCCAAGGGATTTTCCATCTCCTCATCCAATTCTGGCAAAAAAAAAAAAAAAAACAGAATAAACAGTCTCAATAAAATACAGATAGACAATGAAAAAGAAATAACAATGTTTTTCCAAAATGAGATAAGGTCTGAAATCTCCCAAAACCAAGGATAGTCCAGCAACTCTGAATGACTATTCAAGAGACCTTTTGAACCCCTCCCACCCTGGCTCCTTTTATCTGACAGAAAGACTGAATCGCCATCTTTCATTTTGGCAACATATAGTTTCAGGCACATGGGTTCTGAAAATTGTTCATCAAAGTTACAGATGGTAGTACGAGGACATTCCTCCTTTCCACTGAGTCACTCCTCATTCCCCAGATCCAACTCTTTTGTTTTCACTAGTTCTCCATCATGTGCTCTCCCAAGGAGTAATAAAACCAGTTCCTCCTCCTTAGACAGGGAGCGTTTTTTATTCAAGGATGTTCCTAGTTCCAAAGAAAGGTAATTCTTGGATTCTAGTTCTGGAGCTTTCTTTCCTAAACCTGTTTGTGATAGCGTTCATATTCAAAATAATGTCACTTTTCAGCCTGTTACCTCTTCTTCCTATTTGAAGTTTCCTGACAACACTACATTTAAAAGATGCTTATTATCACATCCGTATTCATCCAGACTAAAGACATCTCTGCCTAACCCTTTGGATTATCCACTGCACCAAGAGTGTTCACAAAGTGTCTTTGGAGTATCCACATTTTTCCATATTTAGGTGACTTGCTTATCTTTGCAGAATCTTTTTCAAAGTGTCAGGAATCTCTCTGTCTTGGGTGACAGATCTCTTACACAAGCTGGGATTTCAAGAGAACAGTCAAAAAGTCTTTCTTGACTCCTTCACACAATATTGTGCACCTTGGATGTCAGCTAGACACCTCAGTTCAAAGATATTTTCTTCCACAGTAAAAAACAGATATTTATTTAGATCTATTTTTAATGTTTTCGACTCAGACTTCAGTAACTGCAATACAATAACTTTGTGTTTCGTGGCATGTGTGCATGTAGTATCTGAAACCTCTTTGGTCCCAGCATCAACACCCTTTACCTTTTCAAATCCCATTGTTGGAGTTTGTCAGAAGAGAAATCTTTTGGAGGAGACAGCAGATATCCTTCAGGTCTCCCCTTCTTACTCCTTGCCTCAAAGCAGTCATTCACCACAAAAACTTCAGACTTTGCCTGGAGAGCAGTTTCAGGAGGGAGAGAAATGCAGGGGATGTGGGACACCAAGAACAGATGCAAGCATATAAATAACAATGAGATGCTTGCCCTGATCAAGGAACTCAACTCTCTGAACTATCTTTGGTCCTCAAGGCATCTGCAAGTGGTTACAGACAATACCATAGTCATGTGGTACATCCCCACATCATACCCTCTTTGAAGACTAGTCATGTTAGCTTAGGATACAGCTTCACAGCACAATCTCACTCTACATGTATCCTACATTCTGTCATAACAAAACTGTGTGACAGACAAGCTGAGCAGAACCAGGGCAGACCCTCACAAATAGAAACTAGTTCAGGGGGTCTTCCAAGATTTGACACATCTGCAGGGAGCTACTCAAGCAGATCAAACCTCCTGTCTGAACAATCAACTGGCAAGATTCTGTTGCAGGACTCCATGCAAGATGGCGTGGGAGACAGATGCCTTTTCTTTTTCCTTGGCCAGGAATGTTCCTGTATGCATTTCCACCCTTTCCACTGATAGCCAGGGTACATCTGAAGATTGAGAAGGAATCCCCGAAAAGCATTGTGGCAACTCCCTTCTGGATGAAACAACTGTGGTTGTCCCTGCTTTTGGAAATGGCCAGGGCCAATTACCACAAGCGTCCTCCACAGACTGGATCTACTCATACAAGAGCAGGAGTGTTTGATATGCCCTGACATCAATCAACTTCAATTGACTGCCTGGATGATAGGATCTTAATTCCTTTTACGCACCTCTTAACTGAGGATATGCAGCAAGTACTAAAGGAGGCAAGAAACCCCGCTACTAGAAAATCATATATTAGCAAATGGAAATGGTGTTCTAGCTCATGCCAGCAACATACCCAGCACCCCTTCAGGGCTAGTTGTCCTCTGGTTCTACAATATTTGTGTGAGTTAATATCCTATGGCCTTTCTTATTCCTCTGTTGATGTACATTTATCAGCCATTTCAGCATGTCTGCCCATGGGTCCTTCTCTTTTAATGCAGTCTCATGTCAAAATGTTCTTGAAAGGATTTTTGCATAACAGGCCTCCAAGTAAACTGGTGGCCCCTCCTTGGGATCTTAATTTTGTGTTAGAGAAGTTAACACTTGCTCCAAATGAATCAGCTAATCTGCCTGACTTGAGGTTTTTTACACAGAAGACAGTTTTACTGATAGCTCTGACCTCTGCAAGAAGTGTATCTGAGTTGCAAGCTCTTATGGTGAGCCAATACTATCTCATTTTCCATAGTGACATGCTTTCTTTGAGAACTAATCCTTTTTTATGCTTAAAGTGGTATCCAAGTTTACTTTAAGCAAAACAACCAATCTCCCAGTTTTTTTCCCTAAACCTAAAATGAGGGAGAAAGGATACTCCACACCTTGGATGTCCACAGACAACTCAGGTACTAACCTGACAGAAATAAATATTTAAGATCTTCAGATCAATTGTCCATTTCTTGTGAAGGTAAGAAGATGGTGCAACCTGTGTCAAAACAAACTGTTTCCAAATGGTTGTCTAAGGCTGTTACCTTTTATTATACTCACCATAACAAAACATTTCCTGGCAGGGTCAAGGTCCACTTCGCCAGGGCCTTGGCTTTGTCTATGGCTTTTGAGAAAGAGTTGGGTTCTAGACGTACTCTAGAAGCTGCTGCTTGGTTCTCTATACATACTTTTAAAAGCACAATAAGCTTATTTTTTTCTCTAACTCCAGATCAAGCTTTGCTAGGACCATTCTCCAGGGTCTCCTGGAATCTTTTCCTTCCACCTCCCAAACATAGTTAGCGAAGGTAATCTACCCATATAGGTAAGACTACTGCATCAGTGATCAATATAATGAACACAGTACAGTTACTTAAATAAAACTTACCAAACGGGATGTTTGAATGATCACTGCTGTGGTAGCCACTCCTTCCGTGTGTGTGTGTGTGTGCGTGTGTGTGTGTGTGTGTGTGTGTGTGTGTGTGTGTGTGTGTGTGTGTGTGTGTGTGTGTGTGTGTGTGTGTGTGTGTGTGTGTGTTTTTGCCATGGTATGGATATTTATTCTTTGTTGTTCATTGCATTATCCTTTCATGACTCAGCCTCCCTTTTTCTGCTGGCAGGAAAGCTTTGAAGAGCTTCACACCCAAACATGTCTTTTACTGAGCACAGCTCAGGCTGCCTGACAGTTTGGGTGGAAAGTGTCCTGAAGCTTTTAGAGCTAGCCAACTTTTACATCCTTGGTGGGATATAACCCATTTAGCTAAGGCTACTTGCAGCAGCGATTGTTCAAACATTTCCTGTTATGGTAAGTTTTACTTAACACAGCTGTACTTTTATTTTAACTGCTGCTACAGTTAGTTGACATCTGAGTTTTTTTAACTTTATTTACTTTTTTTTTTGTGCTTTCCAAATTAAACAACCATTAAAATGGCAGCCATTTGCTTTTTTTCGGTCCCTGCTTCATAGCAGTTTAATATGCTACCATGATAAGTGGACTTTTTATCACGTGATATCTGTATATTAATACCCTGTTGGAGAACACTGTCCGATACGATATAAATGTACATTTTGTCTGTTATCTAAGCCTTTGTAAGTGCTTTAGACCTTTCCATCTAGATCACTCCTGGAAAAGGGCTGTTAGCTAAGTGAGTTTAATTTGACTACCAAAATAAAATGAAATAGACAGACAGACCCATACACAGATACAGATGTATAGATAAACAAATACATAGATAATGCTTTAAAATTTTATTGAAAACATTTGCTAAAAGTAACAGCAGGTCATATTCTGATTCTTTATTAATCATCACAGTCACTGTATATGCATCACTTTTGAAGTACTTGATGAATTCTATCCATAGGGAGAGATCATGTAAGTTTTCTGCTTTATGTGAACTGTAAAAAGTGCAATCATGGAATTCCTGGCATGATGATGAAGTTACAAATTCCAGAGACTCTTTGCTATACAAGACATATTTTGTTGACATAGGAAATAAGTAGCAATGCTACATTTATGGCTGTTAGTCAAGGACACAGTATTTAAAAGCAAACATGGTCTGAGAAGAATATCAACACAGAGAAATTGATAGTCAGCACCTAATGTGTCAACCATTCTTGGCAAAGTTGTATATTTATGTATTAGAAAGGCAGCAAGCTTCTGTGGGCTCTAGTTCAAGACATGTTAAGTGAAAATGACAAGAAACAAGGCAAAGGGCAGAATGAAAATACATAGAAAATGTAAAATCTGAGAAAGTACTCCTGCTGTGTAATCCAAAAATTGTGCAATGCTTGGCTTCTGGTGTCTCTTTAAGATATGAGGAGTACCCCCTAGAATATGTAAGATTAGGATCAGCAAAGTATGTTAGTGTGCATGTAATTACTGATTTTCAGCAGCTGATAATGTCCCTCAATGACTGTGCAACTCATTTGTGATATGCTGAGAAAAATTACATAATATGAAAATATGGCTTAGGTTCAGATAATATATCTGCAGGGATAAATAATATATATAACAGATACATATGAAGAATTTGCGTATACTAGGAAAGCAATCTCTAACACTGAAAAAGAAAAATACATCAGTCGTGTTTGAAGAAACTGAACTGATAGCTTTTTTTATTTTCATTTACTTTTCCTGTCTGGCATGAACTCTGCCTTCCATGACCAGAGTCGTGAAGTTTCCTTGTATTTTTGGTTCTGGCATGTCACTTTTTATAACTTGATAGGTTAACTCCATGATTAGAAAGGGAGAAGTATGACCAGTCCAGACACTCACTGCCCAGTTAGTGTTCTTCCTCCTGCTAGGAACACCATACAGCAGATGTCAACAGCAAGCAGTAGAGCTTCAGCGTTCTATGTTTTCCAGTTCACCCTGTGATTTTCATAGCCTATGAGTGGAGACAGCAACATAGGGCAAGAAAGAGATTTAGGGTTCAGTGCCCTTTGTGTAATTCAAGACTCCTTAGTTCCTTGTTATGATGTGCCACTGCTCTGGAGACAGCAGCCTATAATAGTAAATCAAGCATCAGTATCCTTTAATGTGCAATTCAGGACTATCTTGTTTAGTGTTGTGAACTTGTGATGTGTCCCACTGTAGGTTGTAAGTGCTGTGTACTTTGGATGTCATTTGTTTGCACATGGTAGTTTAATTGTAACACCCCAGCAATACTTGTGCTGCAGGCTGACCTGTGGTTTCTTCTCTGGCACCACTAAAATTGGCACAGCTATCCATTATATTTGATAGGTGCACTCTTTGTTCTCATCTTCAGCTTGTTTCCTAAATTGAGCCTGCACTGATGAAAACTGGAATAGCTTCTTTGCTAAATGAGTGTCTTCTTCTTACATTTAAATCCAAGAAAAGATTCTCAATATATTTATTTTATTTTATTTTCTCTTTGTTGACCAGGTTAGTCCCACTAGGTCACTGTCCTCTTTTCAGAGGAGACTCAGAGTGACTATGGAAAATTTGGCCAGCACAGCGGGGAATGTCCCCTACTCTTGTTTCAATAAACGCCATGAGATTTTTTACATCCACATGAGCTACCACAGATTCAAGCAGATGGGAGTTTAGTTTACCATCTCATCCTAAAGAAAGCACACTCAGGAGTGCATCTCCCCCATTATTTATCCAAGTAAGATATTCTGGGGTAACACTGTTTGGCTACTTTAAAGGAGAAGAGAGTCACTAAAGTAGTCATGGGACTTTGTAACCTTGAGTATACATTTATCAGATGATCTAAGGGTCCTGGGGTTGGTATTTAGTTGCACTAAGTTTGAGAGTATAGGGCAGGTTTGTGTTATCATTTACATGGACCTTTGATGCAGGTAAAGGGGGATGTCATGTTGGGCAAGACTAAGGAACTGCTTTTTTTCTAAATTACTGTCTTTCTACTGTCCCATGTACAGAGATATTGAGCATATGGCCTCTTTGTCTACAACAAGTCCCTCCACCCCAGCTGCCACTGTCTACCCAGTTTATTGTCCTGCATTCATATGCCTACATCTGAACCATGAGTACTTTGTGAAGAGGCCTTGTAGTGCTGACTGTATGGTCAGCAGTTTGACAGTTAATGGAGTGGATTATAGCTATAGACTGTTATACCCATGTGTAAGTCACTTAACTAGACATTGCTCTGGGGCAGTTGGGAAACTGGGCTAATCATTTCAGTGGTCTCCTGAACCACACATCTATTAAGAACCTATGAATCTATAATGAGTCTTATGGCTAATGTAATTAGTTTTGTGTGAGGCCACTGAGGAACTGGGCTCCACTACTTGAGTACTCTGAGTCACCTCGCTGTTAGCATTGATAGGTAGGTGATGTGAAAAAGTTCTACAAAAAGAGTATACCCTATGTAAAAATTAAAGGGTAATGGTTTCTTTTGGCACCTAAAATTCCTGCCTATGCACCCTGTTATATACGGGTTCCTATAAGAAGACCGAAGACGCATTCTTTCGAATGCATCTTTGTCTAACTTAAAAGACTGAAACGGCAAAATATCAAAGTGGCTTTTAAGCAAATTCTTTCCCTGGGAAGAATTTGCTTGGCCTCTTCGTTACTTTGCCGTTTTTGGCACTGTAGTGCAGTCTCGGAGTTCGTATATTTAAGTAGGGGGGCGAAGCCCCCCACTTAATGTAATGTTTAAAGTGTTTTGTTTTTTATTTTTATTTTTTTTGTTGGAACAGTGATTTCTTTCCCTTGGAAAAGAATTGCTGTTCTGACAGTTCGACATTGTAAGCTTTCGCTTACATAGGGTCGATTAATCACCATTCGCTTTTTTTAAGCGTTCGGTGATCTAATATAGACCCTTATATACCCCCCTTGCTGGATTCTTTCTCTTGGGATATTCTCTCATTTGTATGTAATATGTCCTAAGTGGACCAATAGATGTCTGAACTGTTGAAGAAACCTCTAGGTGACCTGGTCTAAGGTCAAAGCTTAATACTGAACAAAGCTAGGAAAAAAGTGGAGATTTCCAGTGAAATGGACAAGCCAGCTTTAAATGAATGAAACGGTCAGTTCAGATATGGTGTAAGGTGAAAAAAAGTCACAGAGAAGCAAGAGGGTATAGCTAGGTGTTTAAACAATTAGGAAGGTATTACTTGGCTTGTCCATCTAATTATCTTCCCGTTGTAATGAAGATACCTGCAAAAGAAAAATAAACTAACAAGAAAACTACTTCTCTTAACTACATTTCCTGTTGTTATTGGTTTGCATGGGGAGATCTATTTAAGGAGACCAAAAAACAAGTGACAGATTCACTCTCCCAGAACCTCCTGTGGCTGCAGGTGTATAAGGAATTGTGAGAAGAAGGGGAACCCTTTTCCTACTTGAGGCCTGAGGCCCTGAAACTGACAGTCTCTGCCAAATGACTGCTGAGTGGGGGATGGGGTAGGGAAGAGAATCAAAGAAAATTGCAAAATGCAATGGCCTGGAACTGGAGGTAGCCTCAGCAACTCCAGCATGACTTTGATTCCCCTATCATAACCCTGAATTAAAAATTCCAGCAATTATCTGCATGGCTTCCCTTTGGTCAGGCTGAGCCACAAGCTCATTAATGCAAAGGCACAGAGCAGAGCCATTAAAGCTTGTGAAATGGAATGTTTCACTGAGAACAGTTCCGCATGGGAACAAAAAAAGCTCAGCAAACTGAATTTCACACATTTGTGATCTTCAGAGTTTACAAACTGCTGTTACATCAGTACAAAGTCTTTAAAAAAATCAAAAGGCTTCTTGTGGGTGGCAACCTGTTGGCAAAACAGATGGTGGCAAAACTCAGAGGAGGATCGGGTTTCATTGTCACCTTTCCTAAAACAGAAATGTAGTTGTTTATCACTTATAGTAATAAAGCCACTCAAGCTTTACCATGATGAGTGAGGCAAAGAGCACAGTACATACCTTTGTTATCTTGTTTTTTATGGGACTTAATTGTAGTTTAAGCTAACAATAATTTACTGTGTGTGTGTGTGTGTGTGTGTGTGTGTGTGTGTGTGTGTGTGTGTGTGTGTGTGTGTGTGTGTGTGTGTGTGTGTGTGTGTGTGTGTGTGTGTGTGTGCACATCAACAGACATGCAGATGACCAAAAAGAAAGGCCACACTATTTCATGTTTGGAGTATCTCCATCTTGGATTCTGTTGATCAAATTTCTTCTTTTATTCTTGGTTTTACAAGGAAGGTAAAGATAGAATGTAGTCATATTAATTACAAGTAGAACTGCTTCCTTTTCCTTTTTTTCTAATACCCTTTGTTTCTTATTTTGTCTGTTTTTTTAACATGCAAGTTTCTTATATGTTCTAGGAAAATAAAATGCAGTTTGACCCTATACATTAAAAAAAAAACAACTTTATTGCGTTATAATTTTTGCCCAGCATTACATTTTTTTATCAGAAATATTTTGTGCCTTGATGCTTACATATTCATCGTTCAGAATGTAAATAGGAGAACTAGCATTTTTAAGTGGTTATCCTACTGGTGGGAGAAGCTTCGGCTCTCAAGCTTTGATTACCCGATCTTCAACTCGCCAACGATCGTAGTTCCTCCATAGGCAATCACTGTCAGCAAGTTGTGCTGACAGTGATTCCCTGTTCTTAGGGGAATTCTCCTTTTCTTCAAGTTGGTGTGACCGTGGAGTTGGTATATATAAGTTCGGGGGGAGGGGGTTGCCCCTGCAAAAGCACTTAAAAAAAGCATTTTTCGGCAAGATGTTTTCATCCTCTTTTTCATTCACTTTCTTCCACTCATAATGGAAGCTTTTCAAATAGGCTTTATTTTGTTGGGTTACTGCTCCTTTACTGAATTGCTGTAATGTATTGTTTCTTTTCTAAGTATAATATATGAATTCTGCACAAATAATAAGCTGCAAACACAAAACATACTTTTTAAATGTAATCAGAATAGACACAGCAGTGCTTACCTTAAGCTTAATTACGTTACCTTTTTGATTGGCATGTATGTTAATTCTTTAATAATGTCTTTGTAAAGCTACATAGCCTTCACCCTTTTTCTTTCACCCTAATGTGCTGTCATCTTATCTGCTAGTATTTGGCTATGCCCTATACATTTATTTCACATGATGGAAAAACTAGACCCAAACCATTATTTAACTGATACAGAGGTGTTACAGAATCATGCATGGTTAATAAGCATTGCCTTCACTTTGCTAATTATGCCTTTTTTATGTCTGTCATTTCCTGGATGTTAGACACATACAGTTTATGATCTGCAGCAGAAGAATGAAAAAAACTCTCATATAAGTAAATTAATTCTTTACAGTTATTAGGCATTTCCCACTGAAGAAACTAGTGGCTGGAATATGTTGCCCCTTAGCAGTTTTTGCTGAAGACAAAGCTATGAACATCAAGTGCTGAAGATTAAGGCCATGAACTTCACTTGGCAGTCCTGGGACTGATTCCCTGAGTCTCCTTTTGTTCTTAGCAAGAAAGTTAAGGTCACACCTAAAAAGAGACAATTGTGCTTTCTGGTTTTATGCAGTTAACAAAGAAATAAAAGATAAACAATCTGCCTCTGAAGCTAGAGCATTGATGTGATCAGATAGTTTCCAGCATCAAACTTCTGAAGCTGGCATATTTTGAACACCAGCCAACAATAATGTTTATAATTTGAAGCACCTACATAGTGTAGTTCGTAGTAATAAAAATAATGATGAATGTTTTCTCTGTACCACTGTTCATACAGAAGTTCATAGGAGGTTACTAGGCTATTGACCTGAGGGTCATTTTAAGCCTAGCCTATTGCACCCATTATATTTCAAGAGGAAAAAGTTTAGTCGGTGCCTAAGATTATTATTAGCAATGACTGCCCATGTCCAAGAGGGATGTGGGAGCAATTCCCCGCAAGAATTTACAATTTCTCAACCATTTATCCAGGCTCCTTCTGAACAGAGTTAAAGAGGTGCTCTGCTTAACATGAATTGGTAGCCTATTCTAGAGAAGTGGCAATCTCTGTGAGATGAATTTGTCTTTCCAGCATGTCCTATTAAAATTGCAGGTCAAATTTAGGTCACTAGAGTGGGTAATTCTGTTCCATTTTACTTAAGGATGTGCAGCGACTTCATCAGGTTGGGGTTAGACATTGCTCTGTAAGCCAAGAACAAGTCTCCCCTAAGAAGCCTATATGCTACTGAGTACTGTGACATACTTCAGTTTGTCTGAGCATGTGCTGAAGACCCTAGATCTTCTTAGTTAAAAATCTCTGGGGGTCTCTCCAGTTACTGCAAGTGCCTGGTACTGTACATATATCAAAGGGGGCATTATACTCAATTACAGGATGATAAGGGATGAGTATGGAGGGGGTTATAACCTATTTTGCTCTTAAGGCTATGCCTTTGCTAATCAAATGTGCGACATAGAATGCCTTTTTTACTACAGTGGACACATGGTGGTCAAGTTTAGGTCACAGTCTACTTGTGTGCCCAAATCCCTCACTACAGTGTCTATACTTAAGGTATTGTTGCTTATTTGATAGTTAGTAGGGACATTGCTTTTACCGAAGGGGATGATGATGCATTTTTTTGCACTTAGTTTGAGTCCATGGTTTTGGCACCAACCATTGGTCTGTGTAAGCCCCTCTTGGAGTACACTGACATCATTTGGGGAGTCAACGATCGCAACAAGTTTGCAGTCGTTGGAAAATTTAGTCAGCCACAGCCCCTTTGCAGTAAATACCAAACAAAAGGGGGCCAAATACTGACCCTTGTGGAACCCCACTGGTGACAGGTTTGCTGGTTGAGGTGGAGTCATCCACTTTAATAGCATGTGTACGGTCAATTCCTCTATTCCTTCACCGTCGCCGAACTATGGAACTAACTTCCACCTACTATAAGAAACGCAGGCAGCACCACCACCTTCAAATACTGAAAAATCATCTCAACTCTTCCTGGCTATGTTCCTGTTCTATAACCCAACCTCTTCACTCTCCTTATATGATTACTAAACTCCTATGTCTTTTGCTACTAGTGACTGATGATACTTTCTCCATATTTATTTTTTATTTTTATCTTCACTTGTTGATACTGGTATAATAATACTGATTAATATATCTCTGTTTATATCTCTCTGACTGAATTCATTGAATTCTGCTTTAATGTATATTTTCTGTATATATTACTATAATCAAGTAAACTAGATTCCTGCTTTTATGTATATATATTCTGTATATGTTACTGTATTTAGTATCTGTAACACTGTTTCTACTTCTGTACCAATTAATGTTTATATTATGTTCTTGTTGGAACTTTTCTCCCCAGGCCTCCACTGAAAATGGGCTCTTTTAGGCCCAGTAAACTTTCCTGGTAAACAAATGCAATAAATAAAATAAATAATTAAATAAAGGCTTTTGCCAAGTCCAGATATGCTGTGTGCACAGATTTGCCCTCATCTATGGCCTTGCTAACATTTTCAAAGAACTCTACTAGGTTTAACAGGCATGATTGACCCTTTACAAAGCCGAACTGAGTTGGATCAAGGGTTTGGAGGTCACCTATATCTTTATTTATGAGGTCCATGATGATACATTCTATGCCCTTGCAGATAAGGCTAGTCAAGTTTATGGGTCTATAATTCTTTGGATCTGTTGTTAAGCCGCCTTTGTGGAGGTGGATAGTTTTCCATTCAGGTGGGACAAATCCTGTGTTCAGGCTGTGGTTAAATAGGATGCCTAAGGGAGTTGCTAATTCCTGTTTCCTGTTTAATTTGTTTAGACTCAGCCTGGGATGCCATTAGGACCCATAGAGGCAGTGTTTTTTGCCTTAAACAAAGCTTTGATGACCTGTTCTTTAGATATATAGGGAGGGGGAGCTGTTGAACGTATGGTTTCTGATACGTTTGGAGGGGATAAAGGGGAGAAATTTTCACCAAACCTTCCGCTAGTAGGTTAGCAATTTCTGCAAGATCTGTGTGTGTGATATCATTTGTCACTAGTTCAGCACACGTCTGGGTCCTACCTTTCAGGCAATGGATGTAGCTGAAGAAAACCTTATGGTTATCCTAAGCTGTGTTTGCTAAATTTTTCTCAAGCTTTCCCTTAGAGGATTTTATAAGTTGTTAATTTGTTTATTTAGGTTAGGAGGGTACTTTTCCAGTGCTGGGACCTCCTTTTGGTATTCTTAGATAACAGCTTCTTATGCTTGTTGTATAGTTTATTTATGCAGCCCTGAATTCTTTGTATACTCTTTTACCTATTGCCTTAGCCTATGACAACCATACAGCACCCGCACAGTAGTATATGGTCAGTGTAATGTGGTTACCCAGGAGACCAGGGTTATACCAACTCTTACAGACAATAGCATGCTCACTGTCACACGTTCATTTCGTACTACTAATGGTGTACTCATTTTGCATCTGTATTGTGTCTCAGGGGGCCTGACTTGGGTTCAAACCTAGTTTTCCATGAAAGTGCACTTCAAGCTGATACCAGTTAGATATTTTTAAGGAGTCTATTTTTATGCTTATTATGAGCAGTGCAACTAATGGCACATTTTTTGATGCAGTGGCACCACATCAGATAAGATACATAATGGAAATCTGATAAGCATTGATGGAAATCCTGAATGCATTATGGGAATGACAGTAGGAGTTTTTCTTTTTTTTCTTTGCAGTGATAAGCATGAGTGTAACCTCTGTCATTTGCAAAACTGACATCGCATGCATATTTTTTCAATCCCTCACTATCCCAAGCTTCAGACCTCCCCCGCCCCATTTATTCCATGACCATACCTCTCAGCTGTACAGATTTTCGCAGAACGGCCAGATTTTTGCCTTATATTTTGGTCTTTTCCTCATAAAATTTGTCATTTTCTGGCAAATGACTGGGATGATCTGAGGACTGAAGTCACAAAATATTGGTATACATTTGTGTTTCAGACTTCATATTCTTCCAAAAAATGCATGCTAAGACAAATATTGTTATTCTATCAACATTCTAGGTTTTTTAAGACCAATATTTAAAATATGCCCCTATTTTGGGGCCTTTGTCCCCCCATTCTGTAAGGCTTTGTCCAGATTTTTTTGTTAAGAGGTTGACAGGTATGAAATTTCCCCCTAATCCAGTGTGAAAGCCAGACCATTTGCTTCCTAGACCAGGTGAAAGCATTACATCCCATTCATTTCCTGAATGAGATGACAGTTCTATAAACCCATTCATTCCCCTTTGGAGGTAAGAGTTGGCCACCAGACAAGCTGTCAGTTTTGTGAAAATCTAATCCTTCCCTACCTAGCTCCTTCCCCAACTATTATATATTCCCCAATTATATATTTTCTATTATTATTTTTTGTTTTGTTTTGTTTTGACTTAAGACGAGTTTAAGTTCACTACTTCTACTACCATTGTCTGATCTGATTAATATGCAGTGATTAACTAGAAATATATGGACTGAAAATCTTCCACGCAGAGATGTTTCTTACACTGTCTTGTTTTTGACCCACTACACTTTAGTGGGTTGTTTTGAGACTTCGGGGATACCAGGGAGATTACTTGTTTTTTAAGGAGCTATATTCCCTTGCCTCTCGCAGGGGGAAGGGATGGGAGAGGTGCTCACCTGCCATGTTACTTGTGATGAGACAAGATATCATGGCAGTGCACTATAGACCAATAGCAAAGAGGAACCGCAGGGGAGGTGATGTGTATCAGCAGAGTTGCGCATAGACTTCTTGTATCCTACTGCATTCCCCATTTTATTACAGAAGTGGAAGGGTGGATATGTTCACCTCACACTGTCCATGCATGCCCTCTCAAGAAACAAGCCTGAAATCATTGCATACCCTTGCAGGGTGGGACACAAGACAGGCACATCACCACAGAGGTTGCAGTTTTTCCTCACAGTATCCATAAGCACCCACACAAGAAACAGGCTTGGAAGCAGCACAGGGAGTTAGGGCAATAAACTATCCATTCACAGTATGACAGCCCACCAGACAACTTGACCCTCACCCTTGACAACCAAAGAGGAATAAATATGCTGAAAGGGATAATAGGAAGGACAGCAGCTGAAGCCAGGGGGGAGTTGGATAAAAACGTTTTCCCTTGGCAAAAAAAGAAGTAGGTACAAACATTATAACTTAATTGATAGTGACAGGTTTTATTCATGTTGCCATGCTAATTTGTGGCATATTGCTTTTCACAGGTTTTGTATTTCAAATCATGCATTACTAATAAAGCTAACTATTCTAAGATATTTGTCTTGAGGCTGCTGATGAAAGTGTCTTTTAATAAGGTGGAAATACACTGTACTAACAGCTGTAGTCCATTCAGCATCCTGTACCATCATTCTGTCCACAATGTTGAGAAAAAAGTATCACTGTCAACATGTTGCATATTCGCATTTAGCTTCTTGGCCTGCAGTAGGGTCCAAATGAAAGAAATGTCATTTTAGTACATTGTAAATCTATCCCCAGCAAGTCAACAGTCTTGAGATTTAACCAGCTGTTTTTTGCTTCACACATGCATTTTAAATCCGGGTATCTTAAACAGGTCACCACCTAAACAAGTGCCATACCTCTCAACCTGCAGAAATTGGAAATCTGGATAAGAAGGTACAGATAGCCAAAAAAAAAAAAAAAATCTGGATAGCTAATTAACAAATGATTTGAATACCTATTAGCATAACTTCTCTCACACCTAGTAGTATTATAGGATATTACCACACAAAAACATAACTTTGAAATGTTTAGAAAAGAAAATGACATAATTATACAGAAATATAACAAGTTTTGAATTTGAAAGCATTTTCTGAAGGATATGAAGCCAAAAGCCTACATGTCTGTTATTTAGTGACTGCAATTCACAATAATTTGTCAGAAAACCATGCATTTTATGAAGAACACAGTAAAAAATATGAGGAAAATCCAGGGCTGTTGAGAGCTATACTCTATGCAAACATACACATGCACACGCACACAATAAACATACACACACACACACACACACACACACACACACACACACACACACACACACACAGACAAAATAAATAATACATGTATTCAAAAAGCACTGCACAGTTACTACCTCCACACTAAATATAACGACATCTTCATTGCTGCATGGTAATGTTTTTTTAGAAAGACTGTTTATGCTGGATTGAACACGTCTGCTACTGGTTCAGTTTGTCCCTCCAGCTTGTTCGGTTGATTGTGGTAATGAGGTTGAGGTCTCTGGAGCGTGTAGTGCAGAGGGATTGGGATTTCTTAAGATGTAGCATTTCTAACAGTGCTGGGTCAGACATGGCTTTGTAAGTCAAGCAGAGATTGCCTCTAAGTAGGCGATATGAGACAGAGAATAGCTGGAGTCTTTCGAGTCTGTCCATGTAGGGCATGTGTTTAATGCCTAGGATCCTCTTTGTGAGGTACTTCTGTGGCCTCTCCAGTTGTTGCAGGTGTCTAGTGACTCGATGACTGGCCTAATGACTGGCCTAATGATGGAAGAGTAGAGGGAGACAATGACCACTTTCTTCCTGGATGCAAAACCCTTAGTAATGAGATGTGTCACATAGAAGGACTTTCTAACCACAGTGGCAATGCTGTGGTCAAAAGAGAAGTTGGTGTCAACTTGTGTTCCCAGATCACTTATAATGCCTTCTGTGTTCAGTGGACTACCATCGATGTGGTAATTCAATGGAACCAGGTTTTTCCCAAAGGGGATGGCGACATATTTTTTTGGCATTGAGCTTAAGACCATGGTTCTGACACCAGTTTTTGGTCTCAGTGAGGCCTTTCTGTAGGATGTCAGCATCACTTGGGGAGTTAATTCTGGCTCCCAACTTGCAATCGTCTGTGAACTTTGTCAGCCAGAGTCCATTTGTGTTGGCCTGGACTTCAGAGAAGTAGATACCAAACAGGAGAGGACCCAGTTGTGAACCCTGTGGGACTCCACTCGTGACTGGTCAGCAGTCTGACTTGGAGTCAGCTATTTTCACACTGTGGGTTCTATCTGTGAGCCAGTTTGCAACCCACCTAGTGATATGGGGGTTGATGCCTAGCTTAGTGAGTTTTTCTATGATTCCTGAATGGGGAATGGTATCAAAGGCCTTGGCCAGATCAAGGTAGGCTGTATGAACCACTTTGCCTTCATCCACAGATCTGGTGACTGACTCAAAGAAGTTGACCAGGATGAGCAGGCATGATCTACTCTTCACAAAACCAAACTGTGTGGGATCCTTTATTAGATCTGTGATTATGCGTTCCATAGCTTTGCATATCAGACTTGTCAGGCTAATGGGGTGATAGTTCCCAGGATCTGTAGTCACTCCTCCTTTGTGGAGAGGGATGACTGTAGCAGTATGCCATTCGGTAGGGACAAAGCCTGAGGTGAGGCTGTGATTGAACAGGGCACACAGGTAAGGTGCCAGTTCTGTCTGTAGTTCATGTAGAAGACAGCCAGGGATATTGTCAGATCCCATAGAAGTTGTAATCTTGGCCTTGGACAGTGCTGTTTTAACCTGTGCAGCAGTAATACTGGGTGCCTGGAAATCTACTGGTATTGTGATTGGTCCTTTGGGAAGGGGAGGGGTAAAGTCGGCACTGAATCTGTTGGCCAGTATATTGGCAATATCTGTTGGCTTGGTATAGGAGGTGCCATTGTGCAACAGCTCTGAGCAAAGCTGGGTATTGCCATGGAGATTCTTTACATAACTATAGAAGGCCTTGTGGTTGTCTTTACTATCTCCTGCAATTCTGTTTTCATAGCTAGCTTTAGAGGATTTGATGAGGGATCTTAACTTTTTGTTTAAGCTGATAAGGGAGTTTTTCCAGTCTTGGGGCTTCACCTTATTTTGCATCAGTTTCCTTCTTCTTTTGTAGAGTTTGTTTATGGCAGAGGACCACTAGATTGGCTTCTTTTTTTTGGAGGAGAGCGTCTTGGTTCTATTGGGCATGGTGAGAGCCATGCATTGGTGTACGTATTCATACAGGGCATTAGTGCCATTGAAGTTAGCCACCTCTGTTTTAGGAGCCCAAAGTTAGCTTTGGAGAAGTTTTTCGTGGTGGTTACCTTTGCGAGGGCGGGGGGGTGGGAGGGATGTGGATTTCCAAGGTGATAAGTTTGTGGTTGGATCTAACCAGGGAGGAGTTGACTATTGTTATAGAGCAATGGTCGCCCATGTTAGTAATGACCAGGTCAAGGATGTTGCTACCTCAAGTGGGGGTAAGAACGAGCTGGTCCAGGGCATTGGAATTAATGAATTCCCGGAAATGGTAGGCAAGTGTATTGGTACATGAGCAGTTTTACCAGTTAATGGAGAGGTAGTTGAAGTCGCCCAGTATGAGAGTGCTAAGCTGAACCCTAATATTCTCCAGGGTGCTTAGGAACGTGGAATGTGAGTCTTGGGTCATGGTTGGGGACCTATAGCAGGCTACGACCTGAATCGCTGTCTTACCCAATGTTAGCTGCACCTGAAGTATCTCTGATGCATTATGTTGGGCTTCCAGTCTGGAGGTGTGTGCATCCTTTATGAATATGGAAACATCACCGCCTTTGGAGCTTTGGTCCAAGTTCTGGGGCCGAAAGGTGTGGAATGAGTTATAGCCTGGTAGCACAGGGGTGCTTTCTGCTGCCTTGAACCAGGTCTCTGTTACAGCACAAATGTCGATGTTCTCCATTTTAAGGTGTGCTTCGAGCAATTGCATTTTGAGATTTAGACTTCTATTATTGAGCAGCATGACCCTCACATTACATTTGTTTGTAGCTGTTATGGTGATGATTTGGTCTTTGAAACACTGCCTAAAAAAGGCACTATAGGGGTGGCAAGAGCCTTGGCCAGTATCTGGAAGCCCAGGGGTGACAGACGCCAGCCATCTCTGGGAAAGCATCGAGGTCTGTCAATCATGTCATCCCAGGCAGACAGATACTGGATCTCCTTAGAATGACACCAGAAACTTAGCCAATTGTTGAAATCAATCATTTTCTGCTTGTACTGTGGCATCATTCTGGGTGATGCTAAGAGGCTGCTCAGGGCTAGGGTTATACCCGCCTGGGCTACATAATCCGAGAGCTCCTCCGTGTCTCTTTTCATGTAGTCCAGGGAGGTATGTCTCAGGTCATTCACACCCACATGTACAATGACAGAGTCATATTTGTACCTGTTGTTGAGGGACCTGAGTGCATGCGTTATGTGGTGGATCCATGCACCTGACAGGCAGCTGACTGTTACTTTCTCCTTATTCAACCTAGTGAGTGGGACTTCAGTGTGCCTCACTATCAAGTCACCTATGACTAGTGTGTTGGGCATGCTGTTTTGCCTTAGGGGCTTTGTTTGAGTGGCGCACTCTTTAGGAGAGTTATGTATCTCGTGATTAGTGTTGTGTTGTGGTGGTCGAGTGCATTTCTGCCTTGGAGGTCGCTGCTGTTTGGGTAGATTTTTATTGAGAGCCTCCACGAAGGTGGGTGTGTGGTTTGTGTTTTTATGTGAAGGCAGTGCTGGTGTGTGTTCTGGAGGGCTATATGTTCAATGTGGGTTGGTGCAAGTGTTGACCTTTTCCTCTTGACTAGCTATTCCGGTCTTGGCTGGAGAGTGTGTGGCATCCAAATTGGATATATAAGTGCATATCTCGCAAGTCTGGGTGTTGTGAGGTAAGAGGAGAGGGTTGTCAGTGTACATGAGGCAGTTTCTACATTGCCTCAGTATGCCCAAGCTCACCAAGTTAATTGGAGAAAGCACAGGGAACTGACCTTTAGACATGCCTGGAGGGGTGGGCATTAATAATAAGTACTGGAGCTGTTTCCTTGTAGAACATTTGGTGCTGGTAGCACTTTTGTGTGCAACAATAATTGCTACAAGAAGTTTGGTAAAGTGCTAGACTAATAAGCTAGTAAAAGTGCAGAAGAGGAGAGAACTAACAGATCCAAGGGAAACATTGAAGAGCAGACTTTTTGGCACCGCTCAGAAGCTTACAAACAGTCCTGGATACAGCAAATCTGTATCTGGACTACACTAGTTCCAGGAAAGGCAGGAAACAGTTTTTTTTTTTTTTTTTAGTAGAAAGTGAAGAGAGATAATTCAATATTCAGAAACTAAAGGGGTGGGCCTTTGCTAAATTCTCACTATAAACAGTTGAATGAGCTGATGTAACGTGACCTTGGGGAGTGTCCAGTATCAACATTATACCAGAGGTGGGCAACTCAAAGCCACCAAGACTTAAACCACCACAAGAACTGAGCAGGGAGGTAGGAATAAAACAGTTGTGCAGATTACAGAGATATTAAATCAAAAGTGCAGAAGATAATTGAGACTAAACGCTTATCTTTTCCCTATATCACAGCAGGCAGTAAGTCAGTTTCTCTGCAGCTTAGAACAGCTTCAGCAAGCAGGTATATCTAATTTAAAACACTGGCTATTAAAGGTAGAGGAACAGAAACCTATCCAATCAGCAATAACAGTTTTGCAGGAATACCCCTAGCGAGATTAAATCTGGCCAGACCCAATTTTATCATTTACTCCACCATGTTAAACAACTCAAAGCAAAAATTGACAATCTGTTTTTAGGGCATTGAAAATCTTTCACTTCCTATTCTCAATGTGTCAGTCAGTTATTAACAAAGGAACAATAGTATTCAGCTCAAATACAGACTTTTCTTCATGGTATTGTCATCTAAAACAAACTTCATCTCCATGCAGGCAACCAATAAAAAAATATTCTTCATTCCGACCTCACCCTGTCCAACAGAGCAGACATCTTTGTTCAATCCTTTAGCAAGGCAAATGGGTCCTTATTCAACACTATGCCAATCTCCTCCTAGGGTTAGATCTTCTAAAACCTGTAGTTATAGAGTCTTTCTCTTCCCTTGCCTTCAGATTCACTTAAAGACCTTCTCAATACAGCTTACTCCTCCACTTCCAATGAGACCTCCCCCTAGCATTACTGCACAAGAAACAGTATGCTAGCAATCCCAGCTTTTCGACTGTAGTTCATAAATATCATGCATTTGCATTCTAGATTTTATCACAGTGCCACTGCTTTGACTGTACTGATGTTACCTAACCAGGATCCCCCACTCCCACTCTTTTACTCTTGTCAAATTTCTTACACCTGCATTCGTAACACACTGATTTGCTTGGCAGCATTTGCCCTTCACCTGGTTGCTACTCTGTATTCTTCATAATATTTGTGCAACTGTTATAGTTCTTACTAAACTAATCTAAATTGCACTATAATTAATCATTGCTGCACTACATCTGTGTTACAGAACTATATTATATGGAATAAAGTATGAGAAAGCAATATTTTTAATGGCAAATTTTAGGTTTATTACATATTCCAAATAGAGAAGATAGAAGGATGGGAGAAATAGGGTGACTGTTATCCTGGCAACCAAAAGAATGTTATTCTTATGGGGGATGGGACACATTAATACTTAATATCCAGAACCATTTTGTTTAAGTTGTAGGGGAAATAGCAATGAAAAAATTTTGGAAAATGCACTATGGGGAGATAAGGCACTTTTTTATTTATTGTGATTTACTTAGTCTTCTGAACTTTCACTAGCTGAATTTCTGGACTAAAACACTAGTAATTGAAAGCAGGCAAGAAAACTCCCAAAGTAACCTTGCTTTATTTTAGTATTCTGCTATTTAAAAAGGTTCTGATGGGCTTTTACATTATGGGAAAAGGTAGAGAGTACCTAGTGTAGTGTGGTGTAGAACTTGAGTCACATATAACAGTTAAGCACAATTTCTCTCATAGCACCCAGCTCCATTAACCATGAAAAAAGGTTTGGGAGGGGCATGGCCCAAGATAGTGAGCAGTTAACAGCAAGCACACTTTTTAGGTTGTTTAGTTCTGTTTCACTTTAACATCTCTGACAGGATTTAACAAAAAAACTGAAACAAAATATTTCAAAATATGATGGATATATAGTTAAACAACTTCTTAAAGATAAAAAAAAACAAATTTGTTACTTTTTAATTGCTTTTTCCTGTTAAGTAAACTAGGAAGAATTAACTGTCGCAGAATGAGATACTCTAAGCCCAGTGTGCAGGACAGTACAATGAAAAAAGACAAAACATCTATATTTAGTAGCATCAATGATCTATCCATGAAGACAGATAAACTTGAAAGCAAAACGGTTGATATTAAAGAGGAATATAAAAAGCAAGTCGAAGTGCAGAGTGAAGCTCTTAAACAACAATCATCACAAATCTCTAGTATAGAAGAGGCAATGTCTGATTTTAATAGAAGAATCCTTCAAAATGTGAATAGTACTGAATTTCTCCTGAAATAAAACAATTTATTCTGGGAAAAAATAAAAGACTTAGAGAACAAACCAGAAGAAACAACATCATGATTTATGAAATTCCTGTAAAAGAAGAGGGGGACAGTATGATTCAATCCATTAACACCTGGCTGGCTAAGACTTTGAAGCTGCCCGAAGCTTTTTCCTTTGGTATTGAAAGGACACATATATCACTTTCCAACATATCTTAAAAAAAACACCTTCACCAAGGTCAGTGATCATAAGATTTTTCTCACATCAAGATAATAATTTAGTTTTAAAAGTAGCATGGACTAAGTATCCAGTTAAAATTAAAGAAAACATTATAAAACTTGACAATGACTATTTTAGTTATGTCAAAAAGAAAAACATGTGTGCCAGTTATTAAAAGCTTAAAGAAAAACAATATTAAACCACAAATTTTGTTGCCAGCAAATATAAGGATTCACCTTACAGAAGGAAATAAGACTTTTAACACCTTGGAGGATGCAATGGACTTTATACAGAACAATAAAATTCTGAAAAAAAAACAGAAGAACTGGACTGGAGTCTATCAACATCTCTGAAGAGAAATGCAACAAGGAATAGATGGTCGTTAAAGGACAAAAACAGTAAAAAAAACTGAAAGACAAATGAAATTGACTTCATTTCATAGTTATGAATGTTTACCTATTCAAGAAGTGCTTGAATAATAAGGAACAAGTGCTAAATATTACTTTTTTACAAGGTAAATCATTTATTTTTATTTTCCAACTTCAAATGGTTACTAGTTCCCTTTTAAATATGATAAAGTTGAATTATTTTAGCTACATATGAAATTGAAGCTATTTATTTTCATTTAAAGTTTAAGTGGTTAAATCACTTATGTCATTAAAAGCTAATCATTAATGAAATAAAGCTTATGTTAAGTGGCACACTTTTTGAAATCTTAACATGGTTTAGTAATGTACTATTAAACATAATACTAGTAACACAAAAATGACACTAAAGGGGCATGTTAGGCTACATACTAATGTACAAAACATGTGGCTGCATACATATGCAAAAGAGAATATGGAAATGATATCAAATAATTAGTGCTTCACTGATATCCTCACAAGTTAAAGCCTAATCTGACATAACTGCAACTGTTTTAATGAAATGTCTCCTCTAAAGAATGCCAGTATACTGCTTCTAAAACAATTCATGTTAAAACTTGTGAATATAAATACATATGGGATGTTAATAATTAATATTATATAAAGTTTAAGGGGTCATACCATTTATATCATTAAAAATACATCATTAATGCAATGAAGTTTTTGTAGTTTGATATGCTTTTTGGAATCTTAACTGTGTTCAGTAGGGTGAAGTAATACTTGAAATGCAAAAGGACCCAGGAAAGACATGCTAAGTTTTATACTAAAGCACAAAAACTATGGTTGTTTCCATACATAAAATATATTATTGGAATTATATCATATAATTAGTGTAATATTGACACTCTTACAAGATAAACCTGGATCACATATAACTGTCATTCTTTTAATACATTAAATGCTATGTTGCCTAAAAAGAATGATAGAATGCTTCGTCTAAACAACTCATATATGTCTTAAAAATATAACTGCATATCTGATATTCAAGACATTGTTGTATCTTTGATTGAGCTTTAATATAGTATGGTTATAATAGTTAATGGCTACTTATGGCTTAAATTATCTCTCTAATCTACTGTAGGGAGGATGTCAGTTGTTATTTTTATTGATTTATAGGTCAGATAATGAAAGGTTGCAGGGAAAGATGATAACAGGGATGACCAGTCTGATTTACTTATAAAGAAACAAAATATAAATAGTTTTTTAACCTGTTTCATTCATAATAACTCAATGACAGGCTTTTTTAAGATGATATATACTAAAACTATGAGGCACATTAACATGAAACAGAAGGATGAGCTAGGCATAATTAGTCTATTGGGGAGGTTAAGAGGTAATTTGTTTGATGTTTCAACAAAGCAGGAATATGTTATTCCATGGTAGAATGTTTTAGGGTTATTTTATTAGGTAATTTTTATGTGTTTCAAAAGTTTTGTCCATAGCTGAAGATTTAATATTATTTATAAATTATATAATTATTTCTGCACATAAATGTGATTGTATATGTATTTTTTATATAAATATCTAATTTTAAATATATAGCTATTAACATTAATGGATTAACTAATCCAGTAAATGGAGGTAGTCTGTTCAAATACTTATAATGCTGAAACAGTATTTCTACAAGAAATGCATTTACATAATAAAGCTGTTGTGACACCCCACCACTGGACCTGTAATCAAGGAGCCTCAATCCTCACCACTAGCACTAGTGAGGGATGTATACAGGTACTCGCACAGTGTTTCCAGATGCAGCCCTCTGCATCAAGTGCAATTTCCCTTAAGAACACACAGAGACCACAGTTAGAACTGGGCTGGTTTCTCCCTCCTTTTTCCAGATCCCCAATAAGACCCCCCAGTGGCACAGCTATAGAGGTGAGATCTCAGTTGAGTGACCAAACCAAGACCTCCAGCACTCTCTCTCTGTCCAACCAGTGCTTTATGTCCCTGCAAAAGTAGCTGGCACACACAGTCTTTGAGGTTTGATTTACACACACACACACACACACACACACACACACACACACACACACGCACGCACGCACACACACACACACACACACACACACACACACACACACACACCTGGAAAAGCCTGGCACAGGTTTGCTAACTATGCCCCCTTCTGCCCATATTATAAGGTAGTTATCGCTGCCACCAGTCACTCCTTATCAGCTACTTTAAGGCCGTTAACAAAGGGTATCCAATCTTACTGAGTAATGTTACCATTAATACAGATGGTAGTTTGACCAAGAGCAGAGCTTTTAGAAGTGGCCCACAGTGTCACCAAATAAATATACAAGTACTCTCAGAACTTAAATATCTCTAGACAGATCAGCCACAATTATAGTGTTAAATATATTTAATAATAAATATTAAAAGAACAAGAAAATACTCAGTATATATTGACCATGACAGCAGAGTTCAAAATCACAGGAGCTATTTAAAACATAATTGCAGGACAGTCTCAGATAAATAAAGAAAAATATCTAACTTAAGCTTTGCTATATTCTGACTATATCTAAGAAAATTACTATAACTTAGAAATTTACTCAGAGCAAGGCAGATGTGGTAAAGATATCTTCTCTAGTTGTTATTGTCAGGTCAAAGACAGAATACAGAATGCTGTCTCTCTCACAGAGTTCTTAAATTAATATCTCAAATATTTCTGCTGGGTAGCTTGCAGAATGGCATAAGTTCTTGTCATCTGATGTCATCCCAGGTAAATCCCCCACTGCTGAAAGCTAGCAGTATTTAGCATCCACCTGTGAAAATACATAGGCAAGGACTTTTCCTCAGATCTTTGCAGATCCTGGAAGTCATAAAACAATAAAACCACTTCCAATGCATTACAAAAACTTCTCAGCACAGAGATCGTGTCTGTTGCTGCACTGAAACTGAAATATAACATCTTTGTATGGCCTAGCCATAAAGTAATTTAATTTCAGTTATTTTTCTGATGTTTTGTAAGTTAACTTCATGTATTCCAGTTTTCACAATTAAAATATATACATTTAAACAGTTTCAAACACTACTTTGTAAAATACCTCTTCAGTACATGTCTGTATAAACCATCTTATATGACATATAGCTCTAATACATTTGTAGCACAAACATCTTCTATGAACATGTTGATATTCACAAATGACATATAATTATTTGCAGTATCCCCTTTTATGACAGATATAAATAAATTATTATTAAAGAATTACTTGATTTTAGCAGGTTCTGGCTTTTGAGCTAAAAGTAGGGGCAGTCTCATTCTATGGAAAAACTCATCAGTAATGCCTAAAGTAAATGATACCTTTCTTGATAAAATGGTGTGCTAAGCATTGCTGTAATTGAGTGGAATAGAAAACTATATACAGTAGTAAACTCTTATTGGATTCCAGGGGTTGGAGCTTAAGATGCAAAAAAATTATTTAGACAATATAACCTATTACATGAAAAGTGAAGTCATTATGGCTGCTGATTTTAATTGTATTTTATCATATAAAGACACTACTGCTAATAGGAAACTGAGAATTGCATCTTTAACCAAGCACTTATCAAATCCAATGAACATAAAAGGTAGATATGAGCTAAGAAAAACATACTCTCTTCAATTTACCCATTATTCATATAGATATGGAACACAAACACTGAAAAAATGTCAAAATCTGTTATCACATATTAGAGAAGTTTCAGTAGTATGTCTATTATCAGATCACATTCAGTATTATATTAAAAACTGACAACTTAATACATCGTAGGAGATTAACAGCATAAATTAAAAGGATTTAAGGAGTGGTATGTTAAAGACATCAACATTTTCCTATAAATAAATATGAATGGTGAAGTATCTGACATTGTTCTGTGGAATTCATTAGTGGTTACTTAAATGGAAGAGTTACAAGTTGGAATATTAGTAAAACAAAAAAATTGGACAAGGAATTAAATATGCTACAGGCCAAATAGATAAATTAAAGTTAAATCTAAAACCAAATGATAATATCAGTCAGAACTTTAAAACTTAAAACGCAAAATATGTTGAAATTCTAAATCAAAAAAGTTTCAATAAACCTGGTAAAAAGCTAAGCTTCAAGTATATTAAGTAAACCCATTAAGCTTATATAAGCTTGCTATTAGATCAAATAAAATGAATAGACTAAATCATATCAAATAAATTAGAACATGCATATAAATAAAAAAGAAAGAACATATATTAAAGTTATTCTTGAGAGCTTTAGAATATTTTATGGAAATATAAACAGAATACGAATAGCCTAGATGATTTAATAGCTGAAACTTTTCTAAGGGAAAATATAAAAAAATAAATTAACAAGTGAACAAATAAAAAATAGATAGACCATTCACTTTAATAGAAATAAAAGATCAAATAAAAAGTTAATAAGGCACTGGGCTTAGATGGTGTTATACCAGAATTATATAAAGTATTGTAGGACGATGTTGTTAAAATATTAGAAAAGGGCTATAGAGAAATTAAAAAAAACTGCTGAAGTCTCCCTTCATGGAAATATTCCCTCATATCACATATGTTTAAACAATATAAGGATCCAACAAAGTGCTCATCATACAGACCCATTTCACTTTTAAATGTGGATTATAAGATGTTCATGTGCATTTTAGCCAACAGAGTTCATTTACTAATACCTTAACTAATTAACAACTATCAAACAGGATAATATAATAAGAAGACATACACTAATAGACTATGCAAATAAAATGAAAAATAACTTTTTATCATTAGTCTTGACTTAGATAAAGCTTTTGACTCCATCTATTGGCCTTACTTGTTTAAAACACTTAAAGTATATAACTTCTCAGCTGAGCTAATTGCATTCATTTCAAAGTTCTACAATAACTCTTGTGCTTATGTTAAAATATGCCCTTTTCTTTCTAATTCCTTTAAATTACAAAATGGTACAAAACAAGGCTGTCTATTATCACATTTACTTTTTGCATTAGCAATATAGCCATTTGTTAATTGTATTAGATCTAAGAACATTAATGGAATCAAACTAAAAGATGATTTTAACTAAAGATTCAACTCTTTGCTGATGATATTTTACTAACAATAGAAAATATATAAAAATCATTAGAACATACAATTAGTTCCATAAGACAGTTTGAAGAAATCTCAAACTTAAAATTTAATCTTAACAAAACAAGTACATTATTATTCAATATGAAATTAGAAAAAACATACAAAAATATTCTAACTTCAGTTGGAGTAACACTCAAATTAAATATCTTGTCACAAAGAGAACGAGGAGAAAGAGGACGTTTGTTTTGACAAAGGCATAGAATTTAAACGGAAGAAAGACAGTAAGACTAACTACCATAATAATGATGTGTTTAATCAATTTTTAAATGATGAATGTAATTTTGATAATGTATACCAAGTACCCTCATCTTATTCAAGAAACATGAATAAGAACAGTATTAAGGATATGATTTTTAACTTTGGTAAAAAATTATCTTCTATTAAAAATATTAAGGTGGATAATGCCTACTTGTCTAAATGTATTGACATACAAGTAGTACCAAAGGGCCTTAGGTTTTTTAAACTCCCTATGGGGTTAACTTACAGTGACAGTGTGAAATTTGAATTTAATAACCTGTTTGATGATTTTGGATTTCAGTATATGAAATTAATAATGAAACATAATGATGAGAAACTGACAACTCTTATAAATGAAGTGGAAATTATTAATGAAAGCATTTTACAACATTGTGATTTCCAGGCATGGAAAGATTTATATGAGAAGCAATTTTTTTCAGCAGACAAACAAGCATTTAACATCCATAGTAGAAAGAATGGCAAACTGGATCGTGATGTGGAAGCTTACCAGCTTCAGAAAGCATACATTTGGCCTCAGGAAAGGAAGTTAGTATATATGGATAGGAGATTTAGTGAGAGAGAGGGGAGAGAAGAGAATAAAGAAAATTTTCAAGGGGGCAGATATCATCCAAATTTCAGGAAGAATTACCACGGTCACAATCAAGTAAACAGGAAGTTTTAGATGAGAGGTCACCTCGAGTGACCTCCACAATCACTGAAGTATCTAATGTGCACATACAGAATACTGATGTGGAATCTCTCAATGTTGTCCAATATGAGCATATTCTGAGCTCGTACAATGGTTTTAAAGTATACAATTATTCCGATTATCCTATACAAACTGAGTTTTATAGTCTTTTAGCGAAAGGTATGAAGTTTATACCTAATTTTAGGTTTTCTTTGGTGGATACCATTAAACAAATTAAATTATTTTGTAGAAAATTAAATCTTGCGATCCAATTTGACCAAGCGGAGGATAATCAAGTTATACCTAATAGAGAACTAAAGAGAAAAAGTGCATATATGCCTATCAGTAATCCCGTCATTAACAATTATGAAAAGATAGTATGTAAGGAGGTATACTGGTACAATAAAAATTATATAAGAAATAAAGACCAAACATATAAGCCTGAGGATAATTTAACTGCAAAAGAAAGGAAATGTCTTGATGAATTAATTAAAAACAAAGATATCAGAATAATGAAGCCCGACAAAGGGGGTGGAGTGGTTATTTATTCTAATTTAGCATACAAGATAGCTATCCATAACATACTTCACGAATCAGGGAATTACGAAGGTATATCAATGAATGAAGTATATACAGGATATAGGACAGTTGATTTAGCCATAGAAGAATATTTACTGAACAACAGACTTACACAGGATATTTATGAATTTATTCGTGTTGAATATCCTATCTTAGCCCACATTGTGGGTATACCAAAAATACATAAATCCATACTTAACCCACCATTTAGACCCATTATTTCTGGGTCTAAATCAAAAACCTTTAACATAGGGCTAGTTATAGATAGATGGACTAAACACACTTACAAAAATATCCCACATCTTATTATGGATTCATGGGATTTTTTAGGCAAACTGTCACCAGCCTTATGGAATAAGGAATATAAATTTGTTACGATAGACGTTTGTGACTTATTTTCCAGTATCCCTAAGGAAGAAGGATTGGATCTTTTTTGTAATAGCCTTAGGAGTCATTCCAGTTTAAGTTGGGACAGGATAGCCTTAATATTAGATATGATGTCCTTAGTCCTGGATCACAACTATATTGCTTTTGATGGAGAAATTTATAAACAAAGTAAAGGGGTAGCTATGGGTGCGTCATGCGCACCCATATTTGCTAATTTGGTGATGCTGGATTGGGAGACTAAATATGTATTTAAAAGTGAATATTCTTCCAACATTATCTTTTACGCAAGATTTTTAGATGATATATTTATCTTATGGAAGGGATCGAATGATGACATTACTAAATTTGTGGAATACATTAATGGTACTACCAATTTTTTAAACTTTACTTTTAATTTTAGTGACAGTGGTATCGCATATTTAGACACATATGTTTACAAAACAGATAACAATGAATTTGCCTCAAAGGTTTTTAGAAAGAGTACCCATTCCAATGATTATGTGTATTATACAAGCAATCATCCACGTCACATATTCAAGAATATCATAAAAGGACAGTGCATTAGGGGAGCGAGGATGTCATCTACAAGAAAGGAGATGGAGAATGAGATGAAATTAATTAGACAACTCTTCTTAGATAGAGGATACCCTACCCATCTTATTGAAGACACGATTAATTATGTTTCTAATCAATGGAATTGTAAGTATATTCCATTAATAGGGAAGTATGTATCCAATGTAAAGATAGGACCTACAAGCAGCTTTCTAGCAGGTAGGGTTTGTGTTCTTACCTATACACCATATGTTGACAGTATTAAGGAGATATTGACAAGGCATTGGGATATAGTGACAGTATCGGATGCATATAAGGAGAAAATAGGACTCTACCCTAAAATTGTATATAAGACCGCCCCTAACCTTAAGAAATTACTTGAACAAGTAGGGAATGATGGAAGTATTAATAAGATTATATATAACCCTACTAGGAAATGTGGGAGATGTAAACAATGCAATTATATTAACAATCAGTCTTACATTAAATTGGAAAATGTGAATGGGACGAAGATTAAAAGTATGAATGGAAATTGCCATACTAAACAGGTGGTATATTTAGCGAAGTGTATAGAATGCCCTGCATTCTATATAGGAAAAACTGAAAGACAATTGAGGCAACGTATCTATGAACATTATTACAAGATTAAATGTAAAGATTTGAACAATGCACTTTACAAACACATCAGTGAGGCAGGGAATCATCATTTTTTCCAGTTCTCAATTATTGATAAAGAGTACACAAACCCATTGGGTGGGGACTGGAAAACTAGATTAGCATGTAGAGAAAGTAATTGGCAAATCTTAACAGATGCCACAACTAAACCTGGCCTCAATGAATATATTAGTATAAAGCCATTCCTATTAATGCGATAATTACACCTGTATCAATCATATATTGTTCACATTGTTCACATTGTTTTTATTATTCTCATACTTATGTATCACATGATGTATTAATGTTTATAATTTGTATTATTGAAATTGAAAATAATATATATATATATATATATTTATATCTACATTTATTTATTTATTTATTTCAAATTATATTTATATACATGTTTTACACATTATAATCAATTTATACATTATTATATTATATTTATACCAATTTTTAGATATAAATTAGACAATTTTTATGTTATACTATGTCATTTATTTATAGATAGTAGTTAGTATATATTGGGAGCCCATAGGATGTGGGAGATTCCTATTATTTTAGAATGTAGAATGTATATAGGAAAAGAAGAGAAATGGTTTTAGATCGATAAGACACACACACTATGGATTTTTAAGTATCCCAGCTATTAAATAGGCATCTCATACCTTATCTATTTATTTATTTATTTATTTATGGACAGTTGAGAGTATAATTACATACATTTTATTATGATACATTTTATTATGATACTTTTCAATAATCACATCTATACACAAAGGTTTTTACTGATATTAACTATGACATTGTTTAAAGTGTTTATGCCTTTAAGTACTCCTGCTTTTAAACTTGTAATGGTGTTTGGCGCCAAAATTTATATAAAATATGGAGTAGCAGCTGAAGTTATTTGTTCTGATGAAGTCTGCCTTTTGGCGGATGAAAGCGCTTAACAACAGTGATTTTTGAGTGGAATATGTACTTGTCGTGAGTTATTTTGTGTTTATTAAAGTTCTTTGTTGGGAAGCTGCGTAAAGCCTTTATTACCGTTGATCAGACCAGTCGGGTTTTCTCTTTGTGAGTGGATTTTGCTTACTGCTTTAAATTAAATATCTTGGTATATCTTGGTATCTGGGGCTGGAGTTTCTGGGAAACAAATACTCTATTTGTCACCTAAAAGCCACAAGAATTTGCAAAAACCACCTAGAAGACCAATAGTATCTGGTATGGGCTCACTTACAGAACCCTTATCAGGATTCTTAACCAAATACTTGCAGCACCTTCTGACTATGGTCAGATCCAGGATCAAAGATTCAACAGAATTTCTGAGGATCCTAAGTGACACCCAATTAGAACCAGATTGGATAATGTGTACATTGGATGTCACGGCTTTATATACTAATATTCCACACTGGGCTGGGCTGGAGGCTTTAGAATATTGGCTCAATAAAGCAGACATCTATCCACCAGGCTTTAACACACTACTTATTTGTATGGCAGAGCATGTCCTTATGAAGAATGTGTTCTATTTCCAACAAGAATGTTACTGGCAAGTCCGTGGTACTGCTATGGGGGCATCCTTTGCCCCCATTTATGCAGATCTTTTTATGGGCTATTTAAGGAATTTCTTATATATTATAATTCACACAATATTTTTCAGGGGGAGATGGACATCTGGCGGTGGTACCTGGATGACTGTTGGATGGTTTGGTGGACAGACACATAATATCTTTTAGAATTTGTTCAATACCTCAACGGAAACAAGTGGGGTATTGAATTTACGCTTAACATGCATCACCAAGAAATTCATTTTCTTGATGTCAAAATTTGTAAAAATGAAGATAATACTCTGTTGACCCAGGTCTTCCACAAATATCCAGAGTATAACAGTCTTTTACTGGCAACCAGCTTACACCCTGATCATATGATAAGGAATATTCCCAAGTCACAATTCCTATGCATGAAAAGGATATGCTCCTCCAATGTTGACTATGAACATCACGAGACTGATTTAATACATAGATTTAGAGCTGGGGCTATAAACCAGGAACGATCCTTTCAGCCAGTAACTGGGCTAGTGGACAAGACAGGTCAGAATTACTGCAATATAAAGAAAATACTTGTATCTCAGAGGATAGTATCCGATTTGTCACGACCTATGGTAGAAACATTCATGCTGTTAGAAATGTCATTAACAAAATATGGAATATTCTCATGGCAAATCAAGAACTATCAAGTCTCCTTACTGATAAATGTAAGATTTCATATCATAGGGGACGAACACTGGGGTCTTATTTAAATCATTACAAATCGAAGGGTGGAAATCATTCTTTGGAACAACTAACAATTACAGGGGACATGTTGTCTGGCTTATTTTCTTGTGGACATTGCTCCTTTTGTAGATACACACCTAAATCTAAGGAGTTTTCTAGTAAAAATACCCAAATGGTCTATAGGATCAAGCATTTTGCAAATTGTGGAAAAGACTGGGCGGTCTATTTGGCCACATGTTCCTGTTCATCCTTTTATGTTGGGCAAACATCTAAACCTTTCAGAATAAGAATGTCTGAATATCTAAGTGATATTCAAAACAAACGAATGACTAATGTACTTTACAAACATGTATGTGATAATAAATCAGCAATATTTCATTTTTGTATTATTGACAAGGTAGTGGGTGATAGACTGAACAAATTAGGGTGGCATAGTATTTTGAATGATAAAGGAAAGATGTGGATTATTAGGCTAGGAGCTCTTTTTTCCCCTGGTCTTAATGACCACTTGTAATTGGTATAAGAATGGCATAAAATTAGAAATTAGACCATTCATATACTATAGAGACGTTTTCAGTTTTTGTTATTACTGTTTTCTTGCTATTACTGTCTCTTTAATTACTTGATTGAGACGTAGTGCTGTATGTATATATAGACTGTTACATAATCAAAATGGTACTCACTGATGAAGGCAAAACTGCCGAAACCAGTTTGATTCACTACAATTTTTGTAATAAACTTAGGTATCACTCTTGGTGCTGGCCTCTTTTTTTCGGAATAGGTATGGTTTAAACAATGGTTCATGTTATTGGTTGTATTCTGTAGTATCTGTTTAAGTAAGTCTGGGTATGAAGATTTGAAATTAGGAGAGATTTTATGGTTTCCTCATACTTTTTGATTGGAGAAGTGCAGAGTTAAATTACTGTACAAATATATACCATTAGGCTTGATCATGGAAGGTGATTTGGTTAAACAGGAGAAGCAGTAAAGCAGTATACAAGAAAGACAACGAGTTTATAATCTTGCAGGATTTTTATACAAGAAGAAAATATAAGGATATCTTTAAGGAGTTATGAAAATGTACATGGGACACAGTATCTTTGTTCATCATTAGATTACTGTTGCAGTAGATAAAATTATATGGGAAGCATTTTGCAAAGAATCAGATGTCCAGACAGTTTCCAAAGCTTTAGGGCACTTTACACGCACCGATATGACTGCTAGAGCTTGAGGGCAAGACAGTGCAAAAACAGACATATGGATGCTAGGTCATCAGAAAGTTCTTATCATTGAAGCAACTAACAGGTCTCACAGTTCTTACTTCATAGGTTCAGTGGTCATCTAGGTTCAGTGGTCAGCTAGTCATCACAAATTGAGCAGATAAATACCTTATTGGGGACTACCTTTCATTTTTTTCTGAAAAAAAGTTCATTTTTTCTGTCAGAATTTAGATCTAGGAGAAAGGAGAAGTGTTATGCCGGTGATAAATACCACATAGAGATCGCCACACATACATTTTGTCTCTTCTGCCTATGGTAAGAACACATTATTCAGGCTTCTTGTTTAATTTGTTCTTTTTTCACTCATAAGACTTTTAGAAGCAGGCAAAGTGTCCTTTTACTATACTCAGAGAACCAGAAATTGAAAGCACTTACCAGTGGTGACATAGACCAGGGTTTCAGTTCTTCAGACCCCCCCCCCCACTCCGATTCTAAGGAAAAGAAAAGTTTCAAGATAAGCTTCAGTCTCATCTGTGGCTTTCTCTATGCCTTTGGGCAGGGATTCTGCTGTGTTCATCTTGGAGCCATTGGATCATCCTCCAGTTCCTCTCATCCCTTATACCATTGCCCCCCATGATGATTTTCCATAGACATTACTAGGAAAAGGAAGTGCAAAGTTAAACACAAATCCATCCCAGAGTCCCCTACAGCGAAAGGAATTGGAAATGATTAGATAGGTTTTGTTAAGGGCTTCATGAAAGCCTTTCAATCATTACAGTCTGAAATTTCTAAAAGGAAATTAATTTTTCCCTGTCAGACTCTGAATCTGAATCTGATGTACAGGAAACTGAATTAGATTATGGCTTTCAGTTATCTACTCCACAGGACTAGAAATCTGAATAATAAGAAAATATTTCCTCAGGCTCTCTTGCTGAAGAGTTGTTCTTTATAGATTAATAGGGTCATGGGTAAATACTAGGCTAATTGTCCTAAAGGGTCATTTTAAGCTTAGCCAATAACCTGAGGTCAGAATCAAACCCTGTAGGTTGTGCTTATAAGGTGAAGACCTTAACCATTATGCCAAACCCAACATTTACTTAACTGCAGTTCATCTATTCTCTTGGTACTCTGTCCATATCACTTACCTACAGTCTGAGTCAATTCATTGTTTGTTTTTGTTTGAATTGCTCATCCTCCAGAATCTGGCTGAGAGACCTGTCAATCACTCCCACAGGACTCCTCCTGCAATTAGTCCCTACCCTCCTCCCCCACTAGGAATGCATAGGACAGAAGTTATATAAGGGCCTGATAACAACGGCGCCATCTTTAAAACACACTAATACTTCTCTTCTGCATTCATCTCCCCTATCTGTGAAGTGTGCTTGATGTAAGTTAAGTGTTGTTTTAACAACTGATACCACTGTACTCTGGAAAATTTTAGACATTTTGATTGAATTAAGAACTGATTGTATGTAGGCAGGTTTTAGAATGTAACACTAGCTTTTTATTTGTTTTTGTTACAGCCACTTGTTTGAAGTAATAACTGATTTTATGAAGGCAGCTGCTAGAATGTATTTTACAGGCTTTTTATTGATTTGTTTTTCTTACAGTAGGTTTTCTGCTTGATAAATGTTATATGCAAGAGTGCATTTTTTCTAGTTAGGCTGCTTGGACTTAACTGCAAAAGTACAAGTACTTTATTTAGAAATGGTTGTGGACTTGTACTGTGTATGGAAACAGTAGAAACAGTTATTTACTGCATTCTAGTATAATTGCATTTCTATATTTTGGTACTCACGTTTTGACTGTTCTTTCTCCCTGTAACTATCTACCTAACCTGTTCCTACCCCCTGCTGTCTGCTTTCTCACTAGACTGTTAGCTGACTTCTGCTCTGGCTACCAACCCCCCCGCCCCCACATACCCTTCCTGCCTGCTACTAACAATCTGTAATGTCCCATGCCTTGTAACCTGTTGTCTCCTAATTACTTTTTGTTTTTCTCCAATACAGCTGTTTAAACATCTTGGGCTGCAGGTGCACCCCCCCCCCCGCCCTCCAAACTTGAATAAGTACTATTGCTGAACTGCAGCTCCAGTGAAAATATTACAAAGGCTTCTCTGCAAGCACAGCTTTTCTTCAAATTAAACGCAATGTATGTCTTAAGTTTCAACATAAAGACTTAATGTTAGTGCCTTTATATACTGAGTTGTTTTTTTTTTGTTGTTTAAAGCGTGCACACTTGCAGAGGCCTGTCTAGCTAGCCCAGTTTTCCTAACTCCAATCCTGTAAGACCCCATTTCAGACTCTAGTTGTTGACACACTGCTGGATTCTATACCTCTCTCTGAGTAACAAGGCAAAATTTTAAAATTTTATCTATGGTTTTTACATCCAATTGTGCCATTTTCCCCAGTTTCATCCGTGACCAGTCAATATTAGACTATTTTTCTATGGCAGTAGCTATCCACTTCCAAACTAAACTGCACTACCCCAGAATTAGTAACACCAGAAATAATTAACTTGTGCTAGTTTAATTCACCCCTTGAACTTGTACTGCCATTTACTTAACTGCAGTTCATCTATTCTCTTGATACTCTCTCCATATCACTTACCTACAGTTTGAGTCGATTGATTGTTTTTGTTTGAATTGCCCATCCTCCAGAATCTGGTTGAGAGACCTGTCAATCACTCCCACAGGACTCCTCCTGCAATTAGTCCCTACCCTCCTCCCCCACTAGGAATGCATAGGACAGAAGTTATATAAGGGCCTGTATTCTCTGTTACCTGATTGTTTTCCAGCCCACAACCCCTCCTAAGAGCAGCTAACAGGTCTCTGCATGCTTCGCTCCCCACCCTGCCCCCAATTTCCACCCGCCCCTGGTGGTCCTACCTTTATTAGAAGAACAAACCCCTCCTGTCATTTTTACCACCAACCACAACACTACTCCCAACTCTAACCACCATCTTCCCACTACTACCCCTCCTCTTCTGCTAACATGAATAAGCATACCATACTTATACTCTTGCCATACCCTCTCCTTGCATATCTTACATATTACCAAAACTCCATTATACCTCCACTCAGCCACTTCCACCGTGCAACTATTCACACCATCACTCAGGACTCACCCTCACTCTGCTCCTCTCCCACCAACTCAAGAACCATCCCTATGTGCCCCCCCCCCCGTGTTCTAGCAACTAAAATACTCAAACTAAATGCATCCCTAAAAGTTAACAAAATAACCCTCCAACCACATCTGTTACCAACTGCACCCAATCATAAAGTTTCCCTAAAATGCAAACTCTTTCACAAACTGATAAAGCTAATAACCTCATACATATCAAAACTGCCCTCAGTGGAGACATCCACCCCAACCCTGGCCCGTCCATCTCCAACCCCACTTCTAATAATCAGACTAACAGCCACAACATCTCCCAAATCCCAGCCAGTAGAAAACCAAATGAGCTCCTTCTGCTAAGCCTAAATATCAGTAGTATAACCAACAAAGTCCACGAACTCCATGCCACCATAGACTTGTACTACCCGGATATAATCATCCTGACAGAAATCTGGCTAAAATCTCACATTACCAGTGAGCAAATCCTCCCTAATGGTTACAACATACTAAGACAAGACCGACTAAACAAGAAAGAGATGGTATAGCTATAATATCTAAACAGCATCTAAACATCCAGATCCTAAACTCATTAGCTCCCCAAATTGCCAATGAAGAAATAATATATACCAACCTGAAAATAAACCAAAATAAAACCATCAATATAATAGGATGCTACTTCCCACCTGGCCAAAATATCCCTCCACTAGAAAACCTCCTCAGCTGGACTACCCGCCATCTCCCCCAAGAGACCATAATTTTAGGTGACTTCAATATTGACTGGCAATCCTGTTGTGGCAATCATTCAACCCATCATCTAAACCTTCATGGCTTCACCCAACTAGTCCAGTCACCAACCAGAATAAATAAAAACTCCAACAAGCACACTACCCTGGATTGGATACTAGTCAGCAAGATTCCCCAGTCCTATATAGCAGGCTGCCTATCAGATAGCCTTAGTGATCATTCCCCAACATTCCTACTCAAAAAACACCTTCACCAAGTTAAACCTGTTATCTACTGTCAAATACGTAAAAAACTACACTTTAACCCAATCACATTCATCTCATCCCTCAAAGAATGTAACTGGCACCCTCTAAATTACCTCAGCCTAGATGACGCAGTCCAATTTTTCAATACTACCTTCCTAAGCATTCTAAGCCTGGGAACACTGGAGCAAAACCAAAACCCCCTCAGCTAGACAGAAATTCGTAGAACTACGCAATAGAGTCAAAAAGCTAATAAAGGAGGACAAAATCCAATACTACCAGTCTGCCCTCAACTCCTCCCAACACAACCCCAAACAATTCTGGACCTCCATAAACTCCATCCTCCACCCAGGTAAAATCAGTACCCCTCCACCTAACATTCTTCACTCCTCAGAAAATATTGCTACCTCATTCAACACACACTTCACACAAACCGTACTATCACTAGATAGACAACACAACCCCCCTCCCCTACACCCCACACCTTCACCCAGTAATCTCCCCACACTCTTCTCATTTTCTCCCATTCCTACCTCCAACATAAGAAAACTCTTTAACTAAACTTAAACTCACAAAATTAGCAGTAGACAACCTCCCAAGTGAATTCCTACAATTTGCTGACACCCAAGCATACCCAGTATCAATCTTGATTAACTGATCTCTGTCAGAATGCTACGTCCCTACACTATGGAAAATATCACACATAATTCCCCTCCGTAAAGGCGACCCCTCCACAGAACTAATCAACTACCACCCCATAGCGATTCTATCTCCACTCTCCAAAATACTAGAGAGATGCATACACTCTCAGGTCTCAGACTACTTCCTTACTAACAACCTCCTTTCCAGTACTCAGCATGGTTTCCGACCAAACCATAGCACCACCACTGCCTTACTTTCCATTACTAACACTATCCTTCAGCATAAAAACAATGGCTATCTCTCCTCTGCTACTTTCCTAGACCTATCTAAAGCATTTGACATGGTCCCACACAAACAACTCATCTCTGTACTCAATAACCTATCCTTCTCTCAATCAGTCACCAACTGGTTTCAGAGTTACCTGTCTGAACACCAGCAATCTGTTGTATGGCAAAATGACATATCTCCCCAACTGCCCGTCTCTATTGGTGTTCCCCAAAGATCCATCCTTGGACCCCTACTATTCTCTATTTTCACCAATAATCTAACCTTTACCACCAAACATGGCACACTCATACAATATGCAGATGACTCAACCATCACCTGCTCAGCCTAGGCCCTACCCGAACTGCAAAAGGTCCATGCCTATTCCTCTGTTGAAATTTGGCTATCCGATGCCCAGTTAATACTCAACCCAAACAAAACTAAACTCCTCATCTTCAAACCCAATAAACATACTCAAAACAACTCTCACTTTAACATCACAGCAAAAGACAACAACACTATCCACCCAACAGATCACACCAAATTGCTAGGAGTCGAAATAGACAACAATCTCAAATTTGACATTCACATATCCATGACCATAAAAAACGTACACAAAAAACTAGGAGCCTTATACAGAAATAAGCAACTCCTCACCAAAGCAGCTAGGATTTCAGTTGCAAATTCGCACCTTATCTCCACCCTACTTTATGCCTTTCCAATATATACCAACCTAAGGCAATACAATCTAAATAAACTCAAGACCTGCTACAACAAAATCACCAAATTTGCCACCGGGGCATCCTACCACAGTCACCACTGTCTCTCACTTACTGAACTAGGCTGGCTAGAACTCCCTCACCTCCTTCAATGGTATCAACTCGCACTCGCCCACAAACTAGTAAACCATCCTCTAAAGGTTCCATCCCTCCAGAATCTACTCCAACCCTATCTCACCACCAGACCACTACAGTCCAGCAACAAAAATCAATTACAGGTTACTAGAGCCAATAACACTGCTGGAGAAGCCCTATTCTCCAGTGCTATAGCCAAATTATGGAACACCCTCTCCCAACAATAACTTCTGTATCATCATGCACCCACTTCAAAGCTTTACTTAAAGTGCACCTAAAAACATGCTGGCTATGCCCTTGTAACTCTCCCTTCTAACTTCTCCCACTCCATCTCCCCTCTACCTCTCTTCCACCCCACAAACTACCTTTGATTACAGCAAGCTCTGATACTTCCATGCCTATCTACTTATTATACGGGCAGTAACTTCTTGTTGTAACAATTGTTAATATCTGCTATGACTTCATGGATGGAACAGATGCTAGTTATCTACTGAATGTACTATGTGCTTCATCTGTAACTATGTTTGTAATATTTTAATTACTAAGATTCTTCATCTGTAACTATGGCTGAAATATTTTAATTTGTGGAGCTTTTCTCCCTCATGCCCCATTGATTAATTAACTGAGCCTCTGTCAAGCAGAGCCAATGAAGTGATCCCAGGGGTGTATTTTCTGTTACCCATCCACTCATCAAGGCTTGTTCTATTTATTGGTGTGGCAAGGTTTAGCTCACTAGAGAGCGTGTCTCAAAGTGACTTGGATTTCTTTAGGTGGAGTATGTCCATCAATTCTGAGTTGGACATGGCTTTGTAAGTCAGGCAGAGATTACCTCTGAGTAAGCGATATGCCACTGAGTATAGCCGGAGTTTTTTCAGTCGGGCTGCATAGGACATATGTTTGAGGCCAGTAATCCTCTTGGTGAGGTGCTTTTGTGGTCTTTCAAGCTGTTGGAAGTGTCTTGTGAGGTACATCCCAAATGGGGCATTGTACTCTATGATGGGTCTGATGAGTGACAAGCAGAGGGGCACTATAACCTCTTTATTTCTAGATGCAAACCCCTTAGTAATTAGATGAGCCACATAGAAGGATTTCCTAACTACTTTGGCAATATGATTGTCAAAGGAGAGATTACTATCTACCTGGGTCCCCAGATCTCTTATTACCTCTTCTGTATTAAGGGGGCTGCCACCTATGTGGTAATTCGTGGGTGTTTTGTTTTTCTCAAACGGGATGACTATGCATTTTTTGGCATTTAGCTTGAGGCCATGACTTTGACACCAGGTGTCTGTCTCAGTAAGGCCTTTTTGGAGGATGTCTGTGTCAGCCGGAGAGTCAATTATGGCTCCCAGTTTGCAGTCATCGGTGAACTTGGTTAGCCATAGTCCTCCTGTGTTTGCCTGTACTTCTGAGAAATACATGCCGAACAGTAGGGGTCCCAGAACCGAGTGGGACACCACTTGTGACTGGTTTAGAGTCAGACCTGGAGCCCGCTCTTCTTACCGTGTGAGTTCTGTCTGTAAGCCAGTTGGCAACCCATCTTGTGACGTAGGGGTTTATGTTCAGGCTGGTGAGTTTTTCTATAATACCCGAGTGAGGAATGGTGTCAAACTTCTTGTCGAGATCAAGGTAGGCTGTGTGAACCACCTTTCCCTCATCTATGGCCTTGGTAACTGTCTCGAAGAAGTCAACCAGGTTTAGTAGGCATGATCTGCCCTTAACAAAGCCAACTGGGTTGGGTCAAGTGTTTGGAGGTTCCCAATGTCTGTGTTAATGAGTTCCATGATGATGCGCTCCATAGCCTTGCAGACCAGGCTAGTCAGGCTTATGGGGCGATAGTTACCAGGGTCAATTGTGGCCCCTCCTGTGTGGAGCGGAATAACCATTGCTGTGCGCCATTCTATGGGCACATAGCCTGTGGAGAGGCTGAGGTTGAACAGCGTGTTTAGGTGGGGGGTTAGTTCGTTCTGTAGTTCGTGCAAGACGCAGCCTGGGACACCATCTGGCCCCATTGATGCTGTGTTTCTGGCTTTTGAAAGGGCTGTTTTCACTTGTGATTCTGTGATTTCCAGAACACTATACTTTTCCGGTATTGTTGTGGGCCCTTCTGAAGGTGAGAGGGAGGTGAAGTTTGCACTGAATCTATCTGCCAGTATGTTGGCAATATCAGTAGGTTCAGTATATTTTGTGCTATTTTGCACTATCTCAGAGCATATCTGCGAGTTGCCACTTAGATTCTTGACATAGCTAAAGAAGGCTTTGTGGTTATCTTTTGAATCCTTGGCTATTTTTCTTTCGAAGTTAGCCTTGGATGATTTTATGAGGGCCCTTAGTTTCTTACTGATACTGATCAGGGATGTCTTTCCTTCTTGGGATTTGCTTTTTTTCTGAACTAGTTTCCTCCTTTTGTTGTATAACCTGTTTATGGCAGGGGTCCACCAGACTGGTTTCCTTCTCTTAGGGGAGTGAGTCTTGGTTTTGCTAGGGATGGCATGATCCATGCATCTTTGTAGGTGCTCATAGAGTGCAATTGTAAAGGATTCTGCATCTTGGGCAGTGTTATCCTTTAGCGTGGGGGCTGTGAAACTTATCACCTCTGCCTTAAGTAAGGTGAAGTTTGCTTTAGTAAAGTTTTTCACTGTGGTTTCCTTGGTTGGGGGTGGTGGTGGGGTGTGGACATCCAGAGTGATTAGTTTATGGTCTGATCTAACCAGTGACGGGTTGACATCCGGTTTGTAGTTTTTTTGTAGTTTAGCATTCTATTGTCTTGTTCTATACAATCAAGTTCTTTTTGTGCATAATGTAATTTTCTGATTAACAGGTACGTTTCATTTTTACCTGTTATTTTTTTTAAATAAGGTCAGATGCATTAACTAAGGCTTTGTTTAGATAGGGTCAGTTGTTTTTTTTTTTTTTTTGGGGGGGGAGGGTATTAGTATTTATTTTCCATGCATGAAGTGTACACATTTTCATTTTTCCTCTAACTTAACTAAGGCTAATACCTCATGATAATAATATGATAATTCCTTATCTTTTGACCATTGTATCTCAGCAGTGGTTCAGAAAGCCTTCTCATAGGCTCATAAGTTTATACTAGGCTAACTGCCTTTGTGGGACATTTTAAGCCTAGCCAATTACCCCATGTGAGACTCAAACCCTGCACCTTCAATTTATAGGACAAATACCTTAACCATTATGCCAACCTCCCAACCTCCCACTTCTATCTGGCTCATCTAATTTCCAAAGATATCTCCTCTAGATCCAAAGAAGTCTTAATTCCTGTTTACTTGTATCTAATCCAACCTATTATTAAATATAATGCCTCCTTTGGCATGCATTTTTCTAAAGAAATGCCAAACATTTTGTCAGGATACACACACTTTCCACATTAAATAAGGACATGACACATAAACCCACATATGGGGAGGAACTCACTAGTAACTTACCAAAAGATCAGAGGCCTCCCAAATGGAAACCACTTACACACATAACAATGCAAAAAACAACCACAACACATAATAACACACACACACCAGTGTCTCAACAAATAAGGTCATAAGTAATAATACCAAAAAACCTAATATATTGATTATATGTGACTCCATTGTGAGACACACAGACGTTCCCCTCACCAGGCTGGATAAGGAGCGGGTTAACGTTAGCTGCCTGCCAGGTGCCAGGATCCATCAAGTCACTCAACCACAAGTACCAGTATGACTCCATCATAGTCCACATCGGGGTGAATGGCTTGAGACATACCTCACTGGACTATCTGAAGAGAGACATGACTGAGCTCTCAGATTATGTGTCACAGGCAGATATAAGCCTAGACTTAAGCAGCATTCTACCTTCTCCAATGATGATGCCACAATACAAACAAAAAATGATTGATTTTTAACAATCGCCTTAGCTCCTGATGATCCACTATCTGTCAACCTGGGAAGACATGGTCAACAAACCACTCTGCTTTGCCAGAGATGGTCTGCACCTGTCTCCTCTAGGCTTTTGGATACGGGCAAAGGCATTAGCCGCCCGTATTGTACCTTTTTTAGACACGGTCAAAATAACCAACTTCCCAACATAACAAAATCCTCTGTAGATAAACTCAAGGTACTGCTGCTTAATGCTAGGAGTCTTAACAAGAAACTGCACTCCCTGGAAGCACTCCTCACTCTGGAAGATGCTGATGTCTGTGCTGTCACTGACACATGGCTCAAAGGTGAGGAAAGCACCCCAGCCGTGCAGGGCTACAATACCTTTCATACATTCTGTTAGAAAAATATGTACTTAGACATATATAAACTGTTAGAAGAATATGTACTTAAACATATACAGAATGCTAGAAAAATATGTACTTAGACATATATAAACTGTTAGAAGAATATGTACTTAAACATATATGTAGTGCAGAGTTTAGAAACAGTATAATATGTAATGCATTTGATTCTATTTAACAATATGGCAGTAGAAATGATTTTGCATGTAACTGTTTGAAACTTAGCTGCAGTGTGGTTAACCTCTGACCCTGGCAGTAGTCAGCTCAGCAAGCTTATGTCTTTCAGTAACTATAATCTGCTGGGTCAGAGAGAAATAAATATGTATGCATGTATATCTTTCTTCCTTCCACCGAGAAGGATGGCCTTGTGAACACTATCAGAGATAGCGTGCAGCTGCTAACCAGAGAGACAAAGGAACGTATTAAGAAAAGAACTGACCATTGTTTCCGAACTAATCTAAGAACCTTGGAAAGAGTAACATCTACAGGAAGACATTGTAATGGGCCAGGTGCCTCGCAAGGCTGTGTTATTCTCATGGGAAAGTTTTTAAAAACATTACCTAAGCATCTTCTTATGAATGAAGTATTATGGACTATAGTGATGTAAATGCCCTGTGACTGACCACGTCAGTAAGGTGGGCAAAAGCTGATTGCAAATGGTATATAATTGAGGGTATTTCCTGTATAGAGTCAGTCAAAACTCTATACTTGTTTTTGTATAGTTTTTTGCCTCCTAATGTACATTAGTAAAGCAATATTGTTTGAACCTGAGCATCCTGTGTTATTGACTGTCATTTTGAAAAGCCTAATGATTTTTACAGTCTGATTTTAACAATTTATTTGACATTTTGGTCCTTCTTAAGCCGGAATTCCCTTGGTAAGCTGCAGGTCAGAGTGCATGGGTGGTAATAAATCTGCGCAGGAGAAGCTGCCAAAACCAATGGTTCTTCTTGAGTGAAAAGACCTCCGACTGAATTGTTGTGTGTAAAGAGGCTGTCCACTTTCTGATCTGTGGCTGAAAAGCGGAAAACTGGATCCCAAGAAGAAAACGTGCAGTCATAAACGGGAGGCTCAGGTAAGGAGAGTTTCCCTCTTTGTCTTTGTTTTAGATCAGGGACCAGGTTACACTGTACTGTTATTGAGATTTGTGATAGCAGGACGAGAACGTATTGAAGTACTGTACGTTGAGTCATAGATCAGGAAAAAAACAAAGCAAAGTAAACAGTCATTCTAGACACTACTGTGGATATAGGGAAAAAGATACCACGTGGTACAAGAGAAGGGTTACATAACAGTCTTTTTAAGACATGGGAAATCAGTGCACTAAAAGATCGCGAGATCCGCCTTTGACGGATGATGCGAAATATATGCAATTGCAGAGAGCAGATAATGTGAGATATTTTGCAAAATGGGTTAAGAAATATGAATTTGATGGTAAATTAGACAAAATTTCGTTAGTGAAACTTTTGAAACAGTTAAAATCTGACGCAGAAGGTCAGGCAAAAAAACAACGACAGTTGGGTATTCCTCAAGCACACAGGTGGATTGAGGAAGTAAACCGAAGGGAACAGAAGGTTAAAAATGCGAAAGCATTATTCTTAGATAAAGAAGATAATAATATAGTAGTAGCGACGGCCCCTCCCCCTCCGCCACCACCGATACTTTACCCAGAATATGAAGCGGGAGGACAGGCTGGTCCCCCCCCCCACGTTATCCTGAGGCAACAGGGGCATTTAAACAACCATTTGTAAGAGAACCTATTGAGACTAGATCCCGAACACATAAAACACTTAGGGACACTCAAGTGAGGGACTCACTAGAAGAGAGTGAGGAAATCTGTCCATTAATTGAAGTACCGAACCCTCAAGCAGGACAGGAAGGCCAGGACCCAACCCTCTTAGTATATAGACTATGGACACCGGAAGATATCCGGAAGGCTACAGAGGGGATTCCCCATCCGAAAATTAATCATGAAAAGTTTATACAAGATTTACAAGGTATGCGATTGAGTTACCACTTAAATGGGGAAGAAGTAGAGAAAGTTATTAGACAAATTATTGGCCCAGACTGGCACATGGTTTGTGGCACCTGGAATGCACGTGACGCGCAACTCAAGCCCCTCCTACATAGTGACGCAGAGTTAGACACTAGGTTGAAGGGTCTTATGGACCGAATTACTGAAAAATGGAAACCTAGAGCAGATTGGACCTGTATTAATCAGTGTATACAACAGGACAATGAATCTGTGGATGGGTACTTTGGTAGATTATTAGAATGTTTTAATAACCATAGCGGTATGCCTATTCCCGAAAATCAGAAAAATGATAGCTCATATGAACAACAATTGAAAAATGCATTTTTAAAAGGTTGCATTGCCCCTATCAGTAGCTTTATTACAAAGCATATGATAGATCATCGAACGAGTAGGCTACAAGCCTTACTGGAGTATGCTAGGCATGCTGAAAGACACTTTAACAGTAAGAAGAAAAAGAAGACGCAGGTCATCACAGCTGAAGACGGAGCAGAAGTCTTTGTAGTACAGTCAGGTAAAAAGGGGAGGAAAAACGCTCAGAGCAATAAGCGCTCTGACAGAGACTCAGAGGTTTTGAGGAGAGGAAAAGAAAAGGTGAATGCTTCAAGTGCGGAAGAAAGGACATTTAGCAAGGGATTGCAGATCGAATAAAAAAACGACTACAGAAGGGAAGGATAGGAGTGATGAGGATTGACTATATGATAGTCATAACGTTCAACAGTCATCAGGAGAGAGTAATGAGCAGGGAGAAAATGTTAACACAGTAGTTGGAATAGAGGAAGTGCAAGTAGGTGATGAGGAAAGTGAAGTTTTAGATTTAGCCTTGTTGAGCTTAGAGCTCTATTTGACGGACACGAAACCGGAAGTTACACTTCTGGTGGAGGGGAGGGAAGTAAAATTTTTGTGTGATTCAGGGGCATCACGAACTTTGATACATCCTTCAAAGTTACCGGAACACTCTGAATCACCTGATTATATATTAGTGAAAGCAGCAAATGGACAGCTATACAGGGAACCACTTTCCCATGATATAGCAATAACTGACCCTATTTCAGGTATGACCCAGAGAAGTAAGATAGTACTTTCTGCCAAATGTCCAGTGAATTTACTGGGAAGAGACCTTATGCAGCTTTTTGGCATAGCAGTAGTTCCTACCATGAAAGGTATGGAGGCACAAAGACAAATGGATACTTTTGTGATGCGATCGGAGGGTGAAGCCTACTATTGGTACAGCCAGGACCTAGTTACGACTGGTCCAGGGGCAGTAACCGAAGAACTGATGAACGTAGCCATCAGTAAGGTACCCTCCCTTCACATTGATCAACAGCACTCGTTACATTGTACTCTGTACTATTGTAGTACACCAGGACCTGATAAGGAATATGAGGAAAAATTGTTCAGAAATCCTGCAAATAGGCTAGTATTACGAACCCTGTACTGGGATACTGAGGGTAATAGTGTGGTGAGTTGTTCATTACCCCAAGAATTCACGGGACTGTATAAGTCCAACTGGCTACCGCATGTCAGTTTAACCAAACATAAAAATGCCAGATGGGTAGATCTAGGTGAAAAAGTGACAAGATGGGAAAGGCAAACTGACTTAGAGTTGTCAGAACAAGGAATACAAAAGCAAAAACTGAATTGGTTAATGCAAGCACGTCCAGCTGTACACTTACAACAAAGTGAGGACAGCTGATTGATGTTCCTACTGGAAGAGGAAGAAAAAGCTTTGTGTGATATACCAAGCATTCTTTGGTCAACAGGGAAATCAGATGTAGGGCTTATTCGGACAGCAGGTCCAGTAACTATCACACCAAAGTCAGCATTTAGACCACAAAAGAAACAATACCCTTTGAGAAGAGATGCAGAGCAGGGAATTAAGCCTATAATAGCAGCATTACTTAAGAAAGGAGTACTGGTAGAATCTTTGGATTCACCATGTAATACCCCTCTATTTCCTGTTAGGAAAGCAAACGGGGAATGGCGGATGGTACAGGACTTACAAGCTGTAAATGATGCAATAATACCTAGGGCACCTACGGTGCCAGACCCGCACACTTTATTGAATGATTTAAAGCCAGAACAGAAGTATTTTACCGTGATAGATATAAGCAATGCTTTCTTTTCAATACCTATACATCCGGATAGTCAGTATTGGTTTGCTTTTACATTTCAGGGTAACAGATACACCTATACTCAACTACCACAGGGATACTGTGAAAGTCCAACAATATTCGCACAGGAGATGGCTAGCAACCTGGCGGGATTTACTCCACCAGGGGGCAGTCAAGTTCTACTTTATGTGGATGACATCCTGCTTGCGGCCCCTACCCAGCAACAGTGTAGGGAAGATACGATAGCATTATTGAGGTTTTTAGCAGAACAGGGACATAAAGTAAACAAGCATAAATTGCAACTTTGGAAAACACAGGTCAAGTACCTGGGATATGTGATATCCAAGGGGGGTAGAACATTAGATGAAGATAGAAAGGTAGCAATTTTACAAGCTCCCAAGCCAACTACCAAGAAGGAAATGATGTCCTTCCTGGGGACGACTAATTTTTGTCGAAGTTGGATACCAAACTATGCTGTGGAGTCGGCTCCATTGGCTGATTTAATATTTAAAACACCTATGGCAGCACAAGATATACTACATTGGACTCCAGTGGCAGAAGCAGCCTTCTGCAGGCTAAAACAATTGATAGCTTCATCATCAGTTTTGGGGCTTCCGAATTATCATAAGAGATTTTTTCAGACTGTAGATTGTAAGCAGGGATATATGACGTCAGTTCGGACGCAACAGCATGGGAATAAGCAACGCCCCATAGCTTCCTATTCATCACAGTTGGACCCAGTGGCACGGTCGTTGCCAGATTGTGTACAGGCAGTTGTTGCAACTGCCATGGCAGTACAGGCTTCAGCCTCAATGGTATTATTTCACCCTCTTACCTTGAGGGTGCCTCATGCAGTTGCGATAATTTTACTGCAAGAGAAAATTGCATTTTTGTCTCCGGCTAGACATCTTTCTTGTATGACCATACTGCTGAGTCAACCTCACATGGTGATTGAACGTTGTACGACATTAAATCCATCAACGTTGCTTCCGACTCCTGTGGATGGCACACCACACAGTTGCCTACAGGAAATGGAGCAAATAACTTTACCCCAACAGGATCTTACTGATATACCTTTAGCTGATGCAGAGGTAACATTTTATGTGGACGGATCATGTAGGAAGGGTCCTACAGGGAAAAATCTAGTAGGTTATGCAGTGGTTACTGATGTTGGGATTGTAGAAGCCCAACCCCTGCAGCCTAACTTGTCTGCTCAAGCAGCAGAATTGATAGCTTTAACACGAGCTTGCACTCTAGCGAAGGACAGATGTGTGAACATATATACTGATAGTCAGTATGCTTTCTCCACAGTGCATGTTTTTGCGCAGCAGTGGAAGAATAGGGGAATGATAACATCCACTGGTAAACCAATCAATCATGCGCAACTGATCTTGAATTTATTAGACTCTATTCAGTTACCTACTAAAGTAGCTATTTGTAAATGTGCAGCTCATACAAAGCAACAAGATAAGATTTCAAAAGGTAATGCGCGAGCTGATGCAGCTGCGAAGCAAGCAGCCTCAGACTCAGAAACTTTACTTTTGAATGAGGAATTGCAACCCTCTGAGATTTTAGATTTAGAAATGTTAAAAACAATGCAAACATTAACTACGAAAACAGAAAAACAGAAGTGGGTAAGGCGAGGAGCAATCCTTGAAGACGGATTGTACATCTCCAAAGAGAGAAAGCCGATATTACCATCTAATTTATTTAGATATGCGGCTTTGTTGAGCCATGGGCAGAGCCATGTCTCAACAGGGGGGATGGTACAGTTAGTTAACAGAATATTCCAGACATACGGATTTACGAACTACACACAAAAATTTTGTGCAGCATGTCATATTTGCAGTAAACATCATGCACAGGGAGCATTCAAACCGAAGCAAGGGAGTTTCCCTACACCACCATATCCGTTCCATACTATTTGTATGGACTTCATAGAGTTGAATAAATGTGAAGGAAAGAAATACTGTTTAGTGATCATAGATATGTTTTCAAAATGGGTAGAAGCTTTTCCAACCAGGAATCCGGATGCAGCAACAGTGGCAAAGGCCCTAGTAAAGGAAATAATTCCTAGATTTGGCATACCGGAAAGGATCTATAGTGACAATGGGACACATTTTGTCAATCAGACAATTCAGCAACTTGGGAGGTTTTTTGGGATTTCCTTGAGGAATCACTGTGCTTACCACCCACAGTCAGCAGGACTGGTGGAGAGGTACAATGGGATTTTGAAAAACAAGTTAAGGAAGTTGATGAGTGAGACTCAGAAGAATTGGATTTGCTGTTTACCTCTAGCATTGCTGAGCATGAGAACAGTTCCAAATGTAAAGGGCTTGACTCCCTTTGAAGTAGTATTTGGAAGGGCATATTATGTGCCACAGTGGAAAGCTCTTATGCCTGCAGAGCTGGAGGTCGATGGCTCATTAGCCAGTTACATGAAAAGATTGTTAACCAATAAGACTGTTTTTCAGTTAAACTCTTTTGCAGATAAAGAACAGACAAAACTGGATGCAGTGCTAGCCCCAGGATCCTGGGTGTGGATAAAAGTCATCAAAAAGAAAAACTGGACGAGTCCTAAGTGGGAAGGTCCGTACCAAGTACTGTTAGCAACGCCTACTGCAGTAAAGGTTGCGGAGAGGTCGTCCTGGGTTCACCTGACTCACTGCAAGCCGGTAAAGAATTTCCAGTTAGACAAAAGTTTTGTAGCTGATATATCACAAAAACAGAATGGCCAAGGGCAGAGTGTATAAAAGTACAAAGCAACCCTAAAGACATTGGTTTACTGTCCTACTGATCATACACTTATTAACCATGTTGGTAGTGACTTTTCTTTTGTTGGGGGTTTTCCTGCAAATAACTACACAGATAAAAGTAACGAAACGTGATGGACTGGCCACAGATTGGCATCCAAACTTTAACACGTACCTAGCTATGAAACGTGTGTATGTAGAGACTATGAACATTTCAAATTGTTGGGTTTGTACAGCCATACCTACAGCATATGGAGGACTTTTGATGTCCGCTGTCCCTTTGGGGATAAATGAGACTTGGGAGAATTTACTTTTTGATACAGGTTCTGTGAGATCACAGGACAAAGTGGCACTGTATTTACCTGTTACACAAAAGGGAATTGTTTGTTTTTACAAAAATGATACGCTCCAAGTTGGTTGGAGTAACTGCAACATAACTGTGTCTTATAAATGTTATATAAAAGCAAAAGATCAGAGTATTAGTTGTAGCACAAATTATGATTCGTATTTGAGCTTAATGAAAACAACATTGAACGATGTACAGAAAAATCCTGAATTGTATAAACAATTGTCTGTTATAGACAGGAAAATGTTTCATTCAGAGTTAACCCGCATCAGTACTAAAGTAGAAAATTGTTATTTTGTTTGTGGGAAAAAAGCATATAAGTGGTTACCTGAGAATTGGTCCGGCAGTTGTTTTTTGGGTTATCTGGTTCCAGCAATAAGACATACTGCAGAATTGCCTCTGGGTAAGATACGGAATGTGAGAGATATAGCTCAAAAAACTGGGAACTCAGTCAAGAAACCTGCTAATCCAGTGGGTAAAATCGAAGCTGATTGGAAAGATCATTCATCCGTAAAGGATAAAGAGAAATTGACTCATATGGACTTGAGTGACAGTGTTATATCCTGGGCTGGAATAATCCCAGCCTATGGAGCAGTCAAATCGATCTGGGAATTGAGAAAATTGTCGAAACTTCTCGAAGTAATGAGTAATGCGACTTTTTCTGCTCTCGAACTTGTGACTGATGAACTGAATGCAATGAGAACTGTTGTATTACAGAACCGAATGGCTCTTGACTTCACCCTAGCGGCGAGAGGTGGTACGTGCGCGCTTATCAAAGAAGAATGCTGTGCGTATATCCCAGACAATGAGCATGAAATCAATGACCACCAAGAGGTAATTCAGCAAGTATCAGCAATGGCGGAACCAGGCCCAAACCCACTGACGAACTTTTTCCAGAATCTTTTTGGGGGGTGGGGTTCAATCCTAATGAATATTTTGATAGCTATTTGTGTAGTTTTGCTCATATTGGGAGCATGTGTTTGTTATGGATACCTTGTGTGAAAAGATTAGTTAGAGATTTCGTTGATGTATCTGTAACTGAGACTATGTATCAAGACCTGGAGTTGAACCTGTTGATACCAAATGAAATTCTTTCTGAAATATAAAACAAATGACTTGCCTGGTTGAAAGTTCCGGAGAGGAAGAGACTAGGGAATGAAATAATATTGTTTATGTTTCTGAATAGAATAAAAGCATTAAAAGGAGGGAGAATGTTAGAAAAATATGTACTTAGACATATATAAACTGTTAGAAGAATATGTACTTAAACATATACAGAATGCTAGAAAAATATGTACTTAGACATATATAAACTGTTAGAAGAATATGTACTTAAACATATATGTAGTGCAGAGTTTAGAAACAGTATAATATGTAATGCATTTGATTCTATTTAACAATATGGCAGTAGAAATGATTTTGCATGTAACTGTTTGAAACTTAGCTGCAGTGTGGTTAACCTCTGACCCTGGCAGTATTCAGCTCAGCAAGCTTATGTCTTTCAGTAACTATAATCTGCTGGGTCAGAGAGAAATAAATATGTATGCATGTATATCTTTCTTCCTTCCACCGAGAAGGATGGCCTTGTGAACACTATCAGAGATAGTGTGCAGCTGCTAACCAGAGAGACAAAGGAACGTATTAAGAAAATAACCGACCATTGTTTCCGAACTAATCTAAGAACCTTGGAAAGAGTAACATCTACAGGAAGACATTGTAATGGGCCAGGTGCCTCGCAAGGCTGTGTTATTCTCATGGGAAAGTTTTTAAAAACATTACCTAAGCATCTTCTTATGAATGAAGTATTATGGACTATAGTGATGTAAATGCCCTGTGACTGACCACGTCAGTAAGGTGGGCAAAAGCTGATTGCAAATGGTATATAATTGAGGGTATTTCCTGTATAGAGTCAGTCAAAACTCTATACTTGTTTTTGTATAGTTTTTTGCCTCCTAATGTACATTAGTAAAGCAATATTGTTTGAACCTGAGCATCCTGTGTTATTGACTGTCATTTTGAAAAGCCTAATGATTTTTACAGTCTGATTTTAACAATTTATTTGACACATTCACATCACAACCTGAGCGTGAAAGATCCAAAGGAGGAGGTGGATCCATCTTCATTAAGGATACATGCACCTCAAGACTGGTCAGACAGTATTACTCTTATGAGCTACTCCATGTCCAATTAACTATAGGCAAAGCCCCCTACCACATCATAGCTAGCTATAGGTCCCCCCATCATGAAACAAGAAAAGCATACCGCATACCTGGACTTACTGGAGTCACTTGCAATACAGCCCAACATCTTACTCATGGGTGATTTTAATTATCCTACCATCAGCTGGGAAACATACACAACCACAAATATGCTGGCTCAGAGGTTCTTGGACTTTGTCAATGCAAATGCTCTGGAACATCTAGTCAGCACACCCACAAGAGGCTCAAATGTCTTGGACACAGTACTCAGTAACATGGGAGAGTGTTGCACCCCCCTCATGTGATGTCCTTCCTAGTAAGATCAGACCATAAATCAGTCTCATTAGATGTAAATATAAGACCAGATACCGCATCAAGCTCAAAAAACACTTAATAATTTTTTAAAGACAAATTACCTCCTACTAAGTGATGGTATAAGAAGTTTCAAAGCCCCCTAGAATTTAGATAACACAAGCTCCTATGCAGAGGTGTACACTAATGCCCTGTATACCACTTAAGCAGTTGTATAGAATCAGTTGTACCTGACCAGATTAAAACCAGGTCTTGCCTGAAAAACAAGAACCCCTGGTGGACCCACAGTATAAACAGGCTATACAACAACAGAAAGAAACTAATATCCAGTAACAAAAGGGAACTGGCTCAGAAGAGGAATAAATCCCTCTGTAGCATAAACAAACAAATCAGAGATCTTGTCAAGTTCTCCAAAGCTAATTATGAAGCAAAACTAGCCTTTCTAGCTAACAACGATCAGAAGACATTTTTAACTATGTCCAGAACTAAAAGGGAATACGCAGCTATGTGTTGAACTGGTTGTGGATGGCACTACCCATACTCAACTGGAGGTAAAAACCAACCTGCTAGCTGACAGATTTGGAGCAAGCTTCACCCCCCATACCCTCCATTCAATTCCCAAAGTATACCTGCCACCATTACCCAGCCTATTATCTCAATACAGCAGGTCATCTCAGCACTCTCCAAGGCCAAAAACACGGCATCAGTGGGACCAGACAACATCCCAGGTTGCCTTTTAAACAACTTAAAACATGATCTAGCACACCCACTCCCATCCCTATTTAACCACAGCCTGCAAAATGGCTATGTTATGACAGAATGGAGGACAGCAACAGTAATCCTTCTGCACAAAAGGGATCATCAAACAACCCTGGGAATTATAGGCCCATAAGAATGACTAGCCTCATCTGCAAGGCCATGGAAAGAATCATTATGGACCTTATTAATAAGGACATAGGTAATCTCCAAACTCTGGACCCAACCCAGTTTGGATTCATTAAAGGTAGATCAAGCCTGTAAAACATGGTTGACCTCTTCAAAAGTCACCAAGGCCCTGGACAAGGGAATATCACCTATCATGACCTAGCCAAGGCATTTGACACAATCCCCCACTCAGCTAATATAGAGAATTCTCCCAATGTGGAATTAACCCTACATTACCAGATGGGTAACCAACTGGCTCACCAACAGGACACATACTTTCAAAGTGGATGACTTCACCTCAAGCAAAAGACCAGTCACCAGTGGCATACCACAGGGTTCTGTGCTGTGTCCATTACTATTCGGAATTTATTTCTCAGAAATTCAGACAAACATGGATGGCCAGTGGCTGACCAAGTTCACTGATGGTTGCAAATTGGGAGCAATCACTGTGGCCCAATGTTAATATAATGAAGACATGGTTAACGCAGACAAATGATTGGTGCCAAAACCACAGATTAAAGCTAAAAGCAAAAAGAAATGCATTATTATTCCCTTTAGAAAAGTTGATATCCCTGCTAATTACATTATAGACAGCACATCCCTAAGTGTAGACCCATTAGAATGTGTGATCTAGTATTCAGGTTAATAGCAATCTGAACTTTGACCATCACGTATCCACAGTAGTAAGGAAATTCTTGTGTGTGGCATATCTTATAAGTAAAGGCATTGCATCTAGATCTAAGGATGTTATAATTCCATTATACTCGGCCCTCATCAGACCAGTAATTGAGTATAATACTTCATTTTACATGCACCTTACCAGACACCTGCAACAATTGGATAGACCACAGAGGTTTTGCATCAAGAAATTACAGGGTACACAAAACAAATCTTACATAGAAATACTAAAAGCCCTGTCACTGTATTCTGTCTCCTACAGGTTGCTAAGGGGTGACCTGTGCCTTACTTACAGGGCAGTTTCTGACCCAGCCCTGGTGGAAATGCTACACATTCATAAATCAAACTGCATAAAGGTCACTCACTCCAGGAATCTTAACCTAGCCTCTGACATGAACAGGTCATGCTGGAGAAATAGATACATCTCACAGAGACTACCACTTCTCTGAAACAAGCTTCCAGTTCACATGAAACAGAGCCCCTCCCTAACCTTCTTCAAATGCAACCTAGATCAATGGATGGGTGAAAACAAATTCACTCCTGGCGTAGTGCCCATGACCCTACAGGACAGAAAAAGTTGGTATTAACTATCATATTCCCTTACTTCTGTAAAATTCACTCACCTAAGCACCGACAATTGAGACAACTCATGATAAATATGGTTCATAGGTTTATAGGTAAGTACTAGGCTATCTGCCCGAGGGCATCTATAAGCCTAGCCAGAATGTATTGGCTTTTGCCGCCCCCTTAGATTAGTTCCCTGTGCCTCTGTCCAGCAGAGCCATTAGTTCCCTGTGCCTCTGTCCAGCAGAGCCACTGCAGTGATCCCAGGGGGAAATTTTCTGTTTCCCATCCACTCATCAAGGTTTCTCTTGAAGAGTGTTAGTGAGGGGCTCTGCCTAATGCAGATTGGAATCCTGTTCCAAAGCATGGGGAGTGTCTGGGACAGGAATCTATCCCTCCAGCATGTCCTATTTATCATTGTGGTGAGGTTTAGATCCCTAAAGCGTGTGGCTTTTGGGGATTTGTTTTTTCTTAGGTGGAGCATGTCCATCAATTCTGGGTTGGACATGGCCTTGTATGTCAGGCAGAGATCACCTCTGAGTAAGCGGTATGCAATCGAGTACAGCTGGAGTTTCTTTAGTCGGGCTGCATAGAGCATCTGTTTGAGGCCAGTAATCCTCTTGGTGAGGTACTTTTGTGGTCTTTCCAGCTGTTGCAGGTGTCTTGTAAAGTACATCCCAAATGGGGCGTTGTACTCTATGATGGGTCTGATGAGTGATGAGTAGAGGGGCACAATAACCTATTTTGTTCTAGATGCAAACCCTTTTGTGATTAGGTGGGCCACATAGAAGGATTTTCTAACCACCTTGGTAATATGATTATCAAAGGAGAGATTACTATCTGCTTGGGTCCCCAGATCCCTTATTACATTTTCTGTATTTAGGGGACTAACACATATGTGGTAGTTTGTGGGTACTTTGTTTTTTCCAAAGGGGATGACTATGCACTTTTTGGCATTTAGCTTGAGGCCATGATTTTGACACCAGGTATCCATCTCAGTGAGACCCTTCTGGTGGATGTCTGTATCAGCCAGAGAGTCAATTATGGCCCTCAATTTGCAGTCATCTGCAAACTTGGTCATCCATAGTCCTCCTGTGCTTGCCTGTACCTCTGAGAAGTATATACCAAACAGGAGGGGTCCCAAGACTGAGCCCTGGGGGATGCCACTTGTAACCGGTTTAGAGTCGAACCTAGAGCCTGCAACTCTCACCATGTGGGTTCTATCCATGAGCCAATTGGCAACCCATCTTGTGACGTAGGGGTTTATGTTCAGGCTGGTGAGCTTGTCTATAATACCAGAATGGGGAATAATGTCGTAAGCCTTTGCGTGGTCTAGGTAGGCTGTGTGGACCTCCTTTCCGACATCTAAAGCCTTGGTAACTGTCTCAAAAAGTCCACCAGGTTTAGGAGGCATGATCAGCCATTACCAAAGCCAAACTGGGTAGGGTCCAATGTTTGGAGGTTCCCAATGTCTCTGTTAATGAGTTCCATGATGATGCGCTCCATAGCCTTGCAGACCAGGCTAATCAGGCTTATAGGGCGATAGTTCCCGGGGTCTGTTGTGGCTTCACCTTTGTGGAGCGGGACAACTGTTGCTGTGCGCCACTCTATGGGTATGTAGCCTGTAAAGATGCTGAATTTGAACAGTGTGTTTAGGTGAGGGGTTAGATCATTTTGGAGCTTGTGTAAGACACAGCCTGGGACACCGTCCGTTCCCATTGAAGCTGTGTTTTTGGCTTTGGATAGGGCTGTTTTAACCTATGTGTCAGTGTTTGTGGGGCTGTACATTCTTCTGGTATGGTTATGGGCCCTTTAGGGGGTGAGGGGGGGGGGTGAAGTTTGCATAAAACCTGTCTGCCAGTATGTTGGCAATATCAGTCGTTTCAATGTATTTTGTGCCATTCTGCACCAACACAGAGCAGATCTGAGAGTTTCCACCTAGGTTTTTGACCCAGCTAAAGAACACTTTGTGGTTATCTTTGGAGTCCTTGGCAATTTTTCTTTCGAAGCTAGCCTTGGATGATTTTATGAGGGATCGTAGTTTCTTGCTGATACTGTTCAGGGATGTCTTTCCTTCCTGGAATTTTACTCTTTTCTATAATACTTTCCTCCTTCTATTGTATAGCTTATTTATGACAGGGGTCCACCAGACTGGTTTCCTTTTCTTGGAGGAGTGAGTCTTGGTTTTGCTTGGGATAGCATGATCCATGCATTTTTGCAGGTGCTCATAGACTGCCTTTGTAAAGGATTCAGCAGCTTGGACAGCATTGTCCTTTAGCATGGGGGCTGTGAACCTTTCCACCTCAGTATTAAGTAACGTGAAGTTTGCTTTTAAAAAGTTTTTCACAGCGGTTTCCTTGATTGGGGTGGGGACGGAATGTGGATATCCAGAGTGATTAGTCTATGGTCTGATCTAACCAGCGAGGGGTTGACCTCTGGTGCAGAACACCGGTCGCCCATGTTGGTGATGACCAGGTCCAATATGTTGTCACCTCTGGTGGGGGTGTTGACCAGTTGAGCCAGGGCATTGGAGTTTATAAATTCTAGGAAGCATTGGACAAGGGAGTTAGTACCTGAATAGTTCTCCCAGTTAATGTTTGGGTAATTGAAATCGCCCAATATTAGGGTATTTGGTAGGACCTTTATATTTTCCAGTGTCTCCAGAAATGCAAAATGGGGGTCCTGGGTCATGGTGGGTGATCTGTAGCAAGCTACAATTTGAGTTGCAGTTTTGCCCGTTGTTAGTTGCACATGGATGATCTCTGAGGCATTGTGCTGTGTCACTAACCTGGAGGTGTGGGTATCCTAGATGAATATGGATACACCCCCGCCTTTTGTGTTTTGGTCCGGGTTCTATGGCCGAAAAGTATGGTATGAGTTATAGCCTGGTAGTGTTGGGGTGCTCTCTGGAGTCTTAAACCAGGTTTCTGTTACTTCACAGATATCGATGTTCTCCATACTGAGGAGTGCCTTGAGTGCATGCATTTTGAGGTTTAGACTTCTGGCGTTGAGTAGCATTACCCTCAGTTTTGGGTTACTTGTGCTATTTATGGTGGTGGATTTGTCTTTTGAGCCTTGCCTAAAAAAGTCACTATGGAGACGGCAAAAGCCTTGGCCAGTATTTGAAAGCCTAAGGATGACAGGTGCAAGCCATCTCTTGCAAAGCAACGTGGCTTGTCGAGCAAGTCATCCCAGGTGGACAGATACTGGCTCCCATTTGAATGACAGCAGAAACTTAGTCAGTTGTTGAAATTGATAATTTTTTCTTTATACTGTGGCATCATTCTTGGTGAGGGTAGGTTGCTACTCAGGGTCAGGGTCATACCGACCTGGGCTACGTGATCAGAGAGCTCTTCCATGTCTATTTTCATGTAGTCCAGGGAGGTACATCTCAGGTCATTCACACCAACATGGACAATGACAGAGTCGTATTTGTACTTGTTCTGGAGCGACCTGAGTGCTTGTGTTATGTGGCGGATCCTGGAGCCCGACAGGCAGCTAACTGTAGACTTTTCCTTGTCCAGCCTAGTTAGTGGGACATCAGTGTGCCTGACTATAGAGTTGCCTATTACTAATGTGTTGGGTATGTTATTTTGCCTTAAGGGCTGTGATTGCGTGGCACACTGATTATGTGAAGTATGCATTTCACGGTTTGTGATGGGGTGTGGCGGTTGCTTGGGTGTCTGCTTTGGAGGTCTCTGTTGCTTTTGCAGATTTTTATTTAGAGCCTCCAAGTATGTTTTTATGTATTTATGTGTGTTAGTTGCCGGTGTTGGTTTAGTAGGTCTATGTGAGACTGGTGGTGTGTTGCAAGTATTTTCCTTCTCCTCTTGACTGTCAGTTTCAGTCTTGGGTTGAGAGAGCTTTGCCTCCAGTTTGGCTGTATAATTGCATCTCTCGCATATATTAGTGTCTGGTGGTAGGAGGAGAGGGTTGTCTGTGTACATGAGGCAGTTGTAACATTGCCTCAAAATGCCCAGATTCACCAGTTGGACTGGAGAGTACACCTGAAACTGCCCTTTGGACATGCCTAAATAGGTAACGTGAGCTGTTTTACTGATTGGCTGGTAAGGGAGAATAGAGAGCCTTGTCCTTCTGAACAGTATAAGGGGTGTAGTGCTAGGGTTAATTAGTGCTTGCTATGAGTTTTGAGCAAGTGCTGGGCTGTGAAATGAATGGTTTGAGTGCTTAAGTTGAAAGTTTGTCTAGTTCCAAGGGAAAAATTGAAGAGTAGACTTTGTGGTGCCGGGAATAGTTTAACCCTAGCTAACCGGCGCTGCCCAGCACGCAAAACTGAGCAAATGCAGTTTTTATAGCAGGGAAATGAAAGAGATAGAAATTAGCCCAAAATGGCCAATAAACTACTTACTTCTGGGCTACAGCAAACAAGGCGCACACATTTCAGAAAAAAACTAGGCCTGCAAGGGCTCTAGTGTCATTAGCCTCGTAACCTTCTATGAACCTATGAAAATATATCACTCAGATTGAGAGACCTCAGACACTCCTAACTAAAAAGGGGCCTAAACAATTTTATTCATCAGTTCAGACTGACAGCCCTCACTGTGTACTCATGTTGTGATAGACTACTCTGTAGAGATCTATGTCTAGCCTTTTGAGTCATGAAAGGTCCAGTCCTTTTTGTTCTCCTTTTCTTTTACAGAATATATGGTTCCCTCAGATATGCAATTAAAGGAATTACATTTCCATCATCATATAAATAAGACACATTTGTATGACAGGTTCATAACCAAATGAATCTTTCATCTCTAGAACAAACTACCACTACATGTCAGGCAGGATAGAAGCCTTAGCATCTTCAAGGTAAACCTAGATAATTTGATAACCGCATCAAATTCTTCCCTGATCTGTCTTATATTGCACACCTTGAAGATGGATGGAGCTTTTGAATATAGTTTATTTTCTAGGCTTGTAATGGTCTGCAGACTGATTGCCAAGTACTTCTCTATGAACCTATGAACTTACTAAGAGTTTGCAGTGACTGGGGGCATACCTCTCAACTTCTGTGATTTGCACAAAGCACTATGAATTTTGACCTCACATCTTGCCTTTCTCCTTAGAGATTTACTAATTTTCTTGATTTCCCTCTGAGAGGATATAGATATTAAATAAGTTAAATAAAGTAACACAAAGATTCTGCGGCACTAACTATATGGAGAACACAAAGCAAAAGGATAGCAGTGGGAGCAGACATGGTCCTCAGTCTCTTTAACATAGCACTAGCACAACAGGAAAAGAGGCTATCTACAACTATTGGCACTAGATTAACATCAGCAGTTAGCTCCATTTCTTTGATGACATTTTTATGTAATTATGTTATGGAGGAGCAGCGAGGAAGATCTTAACAGCTTTACTGAATACCTTAGTTCTTTGACCACATTTTTGTGGTTTACTGCACATACCAGCAAAGTTAAAAGTTACCTTCCTGGACCATGGATTCCAGGAGTACTGTAAGCCTTATCAGAAAACACCAGAACCAAGGCAGGATACAATGACTCAGCTTTAATGAGACACTTTAAAACACTAAAATGCTATAAAAAACGCAAGCAAAAACTTTCGCCAGTATAGCTTCTTCAGGCATAACTCTACAATAATAAAACCAGTCTTTTTTATACGGTTTAAAAATCACATGACACAGCAATTAATTAAACTGTTTCTGCAGTTCCCTTAAATAGGGCTTTAAAGATATAGAGCCATTCAAACCAGGAGGAATGTGTGCTTTCCAGCAAAGTTAAAGTTACCTTCCTGGACCATGGATTCCAAGAGTACTGTAAGACTTACCAGAAAACAGCAGAACCAAGGCAGGATACAATGACTCGGCTTTAATGAGACACTTTAAAACACTAAACCGCTTTAAAAACGCAAGCAAAAACTTTCGCCAGTATGGTTTCTTCAGGCATAACATTACAATAGTAAAACAAGTCTTTTTTATACAGTTTAAAAAAATCACATGACACACCAGTTAATTAAACTGTTTCTGCAGTTCCCTTAAATGGGGCTTTAAAGATATAGAGCCATTCAAGCCAGGAGGAATGTGCTCTCAAACGTAAAATCCACTGATATTCATTCATTTCTGTAGCATGTACTATACTCCCTCTTCTCAGGGACTCGTGAATAATACTAATAGTGCCTCTCTCTGCTTGATGCTTATAAAGTGCATTTGTGAGTATCTTCCTTTTAATTTCAGATGCATGGCTACTGATACACTCCTTAAATTTCTGATTTGTTTTGCCAATGTAATAAGCATTACATTGGTCACAACTTGTTAAATATACATTTTTAGATTCACAGACACAGTTGCCATATACATTTACTCTAAATTCTTTTCCATGTAAGGGATGTTTGAATGTCTTACTCATATTAATATATTTGCAAAACACACATCAACCACATCTACAGGTGCCTTTTTTAACCATCTTCATATGTAAAAAAAATTTCTGGTTGTTCTTTGTAACACAGGAGCTGTTTTAGATTTGCACTACATTTACATCCATAGCTGGGATGTGATGAAATCACACTCCTCAGCTCTGGAATATCTATAAGGATATATCAATGCCTTCTTATAATCTCTTTAACTGCCTTAGCATTTTTATTAAAAAGTTAAAAGACATCTAGGCTCATTAATGTTCTTGTTTTTATTATTGCTCCCACCATTATACTCACAAGAAAACAGTGGCTTTGCTGATGTGTGGCATAACTACTTGGTCTCCATAGCAGCAGAATCAACATCACATACTTTGTAACCCCTACTTTTAAAACTGGATGCCATAGTGCTCAACTGGATATCCATATTTGAGTCCAGAGTGTTCATCCTAGAGTCCTTCAGCATCTGATTTCTGACAGCAATGTTGAGCATATACTGCAGGTGCTTACTACTATGGTGCAAATAGGCATCCCTTTTAACAGGTTTTTTATAAAGCATAGTAGCAATCATAAAATGCTCATTCATAAATATAGCAACATCCAGGAATTCTATTCTATTATTTCCAAAACATTTCTAAAATTTCAAAAAGAACACTGTGTTAGAGAGATACTCTAAAAACTGTTCAAAACTATGTTCATCTCCTCACCAAACTAAGAATGTACAGTTGTGTAAACTTACCATAAATGTAGATGTTTGAGTGTATTCACTGTTGCAGTTATCACACACGGGTTATCTGGCTGCAGGTAGCCCTCAGTCGGCCCGAATACCAGAGTCTTGGGATTTCTGAGTCAGATGCTGTAGCTTCTTCCATGACGTCAGGTCGTCAGGGGTATAAAACAAGCAGCCGATGCCATTACATCAGTTTTTCTTGCCCCAGATGTCAGGAGCCCGCCAAATAGGAAGCTAGTATATGGTGTGGAACACCACCAGTAAAATGTAAATACCCCTGCCATAAAAAAATGGCCATATAGAGGATAGATAGAAATGAAAGAGAAAAACAGGGGGCTGGAGGGAGGGAAACCAGGACTGCAACAGTGAATACACTCAAACATCTACATTTATGGTAAGTGTACACAACTGTTCTATGTTCTTTGTGTTTCACTGTTGCAATCATCACACCTGGGTTGATTCCCAAAGCTGAGGAAGGGTGGAGGCATTCAAGAGGAGTTAGGGCTGGCTAGCAGGCCTTGTAAGACTGCTGTAGCAAATCCAGCTCTGGATTTAGAAAAAAATATGTAAGTGGTAATGCTTGGTGAACGTGTGTACAGAGCTCCAGGTTGCAGCTTCCAGGATGTCCCTGGTAGGGACTCCCCAGAGAAATGCTGTAGAGGTGGAACTAGTCCTAGTAGAATGTGTTCTGATTCCATGTGGGGTAGGTTTTCCATGTTGCTTGCTTTGAAATGGCCTTGCCCTCTGCCCCTGTAGGAAAGCTGACTAGCAGTTGGTCAGATTTTCTGAAAGATTTAATCCTGTCAAGGTAGAACATGAGCTGTCTGTGCATGACCAAGGAGTGCAGGATCCTCTCCCCTTTATTTTGAGGATTAGGGAAGAAGGTTGGCATATATGTGTGTGAATGAGAGGGAGGATAGAGGAATGATAAGGATTCAGGGAATAGAGGTGGCGAAGGTGGATGAGTTTAAGTACTTGGGATCAACAGTTCAGAGTAATGGTGAGTGTGGAAGAGAGGTGAAGAAGAGAGTACAGGCAGGATGGAGTGGGTGTAGAAGAGTGTCAGGAGTGATTTGTGAGAGACGAGTACCAGTAAGAGTGAAAGGGAAGGTCTACAAGAGGGTACTGAGACCAGCTATGTTATATGGGTTGGAGACAGTGGCATTGACAAAAAGGCAGGAGTCAGAGCTTGACGTAGCAGAGTTGAAGATGTTAAGATTTGCCCTGGGTGTGACGAGGATGGACAGGATTAGGAATAAGTATATTAGAGGGTCAGCCCAGGTTGGAGGGTTTGAAGACTAAGCCAGAGAGGCAAGATTATGTTGGTTTGGACATGTGCTGAGGTGGGATGCAGAGTATATTGGGAAAAAGACGCTAAGGATGAAGCTGCCGGGTAACAGGAAAAGAGGAAGGCCTAAGATAAGGTTTATGGATGTGGTGAGAGAGGACATGCAGGTGGTTGGTGTGACAGAGCAAGATGCAGAGGACAGGAAGAAATGGAAACAGTTGATCTACTGTGACAACCCCTAACGGGAGCAGCTGAAAGAAGAAGAAGAGGAAGGGACAAAGGTTGGCAAATGGATGGCTTGGTTTAGAGTCACACTGGAGACCACCTTAGGCATAAAGGACTGGTTAGTCCTGAGGGAAACCCTGTCAGCATGGAAAATAATGAAGGGTTCCACAGCCATTAGTGCCTGTAACTCAGACACTCTTCTAGCTGAGGTTATGGCTAAAAGCAAGGCTGTTTCCCAAGAAAGGAATTTTAACTCTGCTGAAGCTCCAGGTTCAAAAGGGGGGAACATTTTCCAGTACAAAGTTAAGGTCCCAGGCAGGGATATGTGCTCTTCCTGGGAGCCTTAAGTTGTTAGCCCCTCTCAGAAACTGTTTGATGAGAGGGTGAGAGAATAGAGGTGGCTCAGTATTATAATGAGCTGAGATGGCAGAGGCATGAATATTAATGGAGGAGAAGGATAGGCATCTGTGGAGTAACTCTGCTAGGTAATCAGGGATTTGAGGTAAGGAGGGCACAGCTGTGTTCTTTACTTGAGACTGACTCCAAGAGCAATATCTTTTCCACTTTTCAGCATAGGATTTTCTAGTACTAGGCCTTCTGGCCTCAAGAATGATGTCCAGCACCTGCTTGCTGAGGGTTGCTGGTGGAGTATTCAGTGGATAAGCCAGGTTGCAAGGTTTAGGGTTTGCAGCTGTGAATGCAAAATCTGTTCCTCCTGCTGAGACAGCAGGGAAGGTGTCTGATGAAGGTGCTAGGGTGGCACTGTTGTCAGACTGCATAAGAATGGGTACCAGTGCTGGCGTGGCCAATCTGGGGCAATAAGAATTGCCCTTGGGCTGTCCTGTCTGATCTTGAGTAGTACGTTTGAGAGGAGGGGCAGAGGGGGAAAGGCATAAATTGAGAGGTTTTCCCATTTGACGGATAAGGCATCCACCTTCCAGGCCCTGCTGTGAGGGCTCCTGGTGCAAAATTTGCTCAACTGGTGGTTCTCGGGGGAGGCAAAGAGGTCCACCTCCAGTGTCCCCCACCTCTGGATTAGAAGGTTGAAGGTGATAGGCTCCAATTTCCACTAGTGTGGGTCCAGAAGATTTCTTCTTAAGTTGTCTGCCAGTGAATTCTGTTTGCCTGGCAGAAACTGAGCTTGCAGACGCACTTGGCTGCTCAAGGCTGTATTCCACAGGGCCATGGCTAACCTGCAGAGTGGGTAAGAATTTGTTCCCCCTGCTTATGTACCACATAACTGTGGTGTTGTCTGTTTTTATCAGCAGCTGTCCTGGAAGGATTAGGTATTTGAAGGCTGTCAGAGCATACTGTACAGCTAACATCCCTTTTTGATTGATGTGCAGGAGAATTTGTCCTGGGCTCCACTTTCCTGAATACATTTGCCTGCCATGTGAGCCCCCCATTCATAGTCTGATGCATCTGTAGTCAGGGTTTGGGCAGCGAGAGGTTGAGTGAAAGGCAGCCCCTTGTTGTAGTTACATGCTTCTAACCACCAAAAGAACTCTGCCCTTAGACAAGGAATGATCAGAATGACTGTTTCCAGGTCCTGAGAATGTTGGCACCAAAGACTTTTTAAGTACCATTGAAGTTTCCTCATATGCAGTATTGCATATGGAATTAGCAGAATACATCAGGCCATGAACCCTAGGGCTTGCAGTATTTGCCTTGCAGATAGTTGGGAATCTGGTGGCCATTTGTTTGAAGTAGCTGTTCAAATAAATCTGTTTTTCTGGAGTGAGAAAGGCCATCTGGAAGTTGTGTTCAAGCTTGCTCCCAGGAATACAATTTTTTGAATGGGCTCCAGTTGTGATTTCTTTTTGTTGATGGTGTACCCCAATGAAGATAGGAGTATTTTTACAAATACCAGGTGTTGAAGTAGTAATTCCTGACTGTCTGTCAGAATCAGGCAATCGTCCAAGTATGGGAACATTTGGATATTTCTCTGCCTGCAGTGTGCAATTGCTGGAGCCAGGCACTTTGTGAATACTCTGGGCACATTAGATAAGCCAAAGGGAAGTGCAGAGAACTGATAGTGCATAGCACCTGCCCTGAAGAGAAGATATCGCCTGCAAAACTCCCTTATGGGGATGTGCAGATAGGCTTCTTTTAAGTCTAGGGTGACTAGCCAGGCATCCTTGGCTAGCATAGGGAAAAGCTGTTGCAGGGTTAGCATTTTGAATTTTGGGAGTTGATAGATCCAGGAATGGGTGCCAAGAGCCCTCTTTTCTGGGCACCAGGAATAGTCTGGAATAGAAATCCTGTCCCCTTTGTTCTACTGGAACAGGTTGGATGGCCCTGATATTGAGCAGGGAATGTACTTTCTTTTGAGCCTCTGCCCTCTGGTTTGGAGAAAGGTCTGGAAACCTGCTTGGGGTTGGCAGGGAATGGAAGTAGAATCTGTACCCCTGGGATACAATGTTTAGAACCCATCAGTCCTGAGTAATGGACATCCAGTTTTTGGCATGAAGGGCCAGATTTCCTCCTAGGGGTACAAGCAGATGGGCAGGGCTGGGAAGGATAACTGACAAATCATTGTGAACTTTTGCCCTAAGGGGGTGGCTTGCCACTCCCTGTTTTTGAGGTAGGAGCACTCCATTGTTTAGATCTCTGCATATCTTGAGACTGTAGTCTTGGTGGTCTGGTTCCCCTGGGTTTTGACTGAGAAGGCCTGGATGGGGCTGAAAAGGACTAGTTTTCTGTAGGTTAATGCCTACTGAATCTAGGTGGCTGCACTTGTAAGAATTCTTTAACAGTTTGCATAGATTTAGCTTTTTAAGAACCTCTTTTGCTTTGTTACTTCCAGACGGTCTTGATTTAAAGGAGCATCTAGTAATTTTGATTTGACATGGTCTGGCAAGGTTTGTTCCTTCAGCCAAGCATGCCTTCTCAGTACAGATCCAGTGACTACAGGCCTGTAAGATGCTTCTAGGATATCAAAGCCACACTGCAAAGTATGCTTACTAACTTGGTTTGCAGAATGTATTAACTATTGTAAATCTTTATTTTCTGCACAATCTGGAAGTAACACCATTTTTTTTGTTTAATTTGTTCCATAATATGTTGCTGATACTTCAACATATGAAACTGGCAATTCAATGCCCTGTTGGCAAGAGTTGCAGTGGTATATACCTTCTTACCCCATCTGTCTAAAGCTCTGGAGTCCCTATTTGAAGAAGTAGGGTTTTTGGCTGTAGTAGCATTAATACCTCTAGCCCCCTGGGAAATTGTCTCTGGATCTGCAGTAGGATTCTTAAAGAGAAATTTGTGAGAATCAGGTGTTCTGTAGTACCTGTTAGGTTTTCTAGGGGCTGGTGGTAAATTGTCTGGAGTAAGACTGGATTCCATAAAGACATCATCTACAACATCCAGGACAGGGGGTATATCTAGGGGCCTGTGCTGAGGCAACTCTAACAATTCTCTTAGTCTCTTTTTGGACTGAGGATAATCCTGGCATTCCCAGTGGAAATGCTCTCTTAAAATATGCAAGGTTTCACCAAAAGAAAAATCCTCTGGAGGGGGGGGGGGGCAGAGGGAATGGATTCCTCTGCATCTGAATCCTTAAATGTAGATAAGGGTATGTCCTGGTAATCAGAAGGGTAAGAGTCATCGGACTCCTGGTCTGTAGAATCAGAAACTCAACTCTTGATCTCTTAGCAGGGGAAGGCTGGCTTCCCCTAATTAGGGTGGTAAGGTCTTCAGCCATTCTAAGCATTTGCTCTTGAGGCATGGGAGCGTGAGCATGCGCTTTGGTCATCGGTTTTCTAGGCGTAGTGCGTACTCTGGGCCTGAGAAACTCAGTAGTTTTAGCTAAAAATAAAGTTGTCGGTTTAATGCGAATATTGGTAGGTTAGAATACACCCTCAGAAGCCAGTGCCTGCACAGCTGCTCTGGACCCATCCACGGTAGAGACATCCACAGGTTCCATAGTCAAAGAAGCATCTCATGGCATACCAGACACTGAATGGGTCTCAGCAGAGGCTTGTGAATCTGTAGAAGCAGGCATCAGGGGCTGTAAAGGCACCTCGCTGAGTACCGGCGGACTGGCAACTAGCTTAACGGAAGTGTCGTCAGCAGTTTTTGACCTATGCGGTCTGTCTCTGTCTTTATCTTTGCATTTTTTCAGAAGATCGGTAGTCAGATGACTTACTGAAGCCATTTCAGAATATGGAGAATGAGAGGGAAAGAATTAGCGACAAAAATAGCCCGATGATGAATGTTTTTTGGTGTTAAGCAAGGCACAAAACCGACAGCGAGGGACGTTGTAAACAGGTGACACAGTAAGAATGAAAATCTCTGTGAGGTATTTACTTTCCACAGGCAAGACAATTGTTAACCTTTTCTGACATCAGTTAGAGCAAGGAAAAAGAATCCCCAGTGGGGTACTTAGCTTTAGAAGACTTCAGGTTTGAAACTCAAAAAATGAAAATGTCAGGTAGTGGCCGACCGGCACTTGTGAACTGCTTCTGCTTCAGGCTCCTTCTCGGCAAGAAAGACTGATGTAATGGCATTGGCTGCCTGTTTTATACCCCTGACAACCTGACATCATGGAAGAAGCAACAGCATCTGATGCAGAAATCCCAAGACTCTGGTATTCAGGCTGACTGAGGGCTACCTGCAGGCAGATAACCCAAGTGTGATGACTGCAACAGTGAAACACGAAGAACATCAAGTCATCCACAAACCTATAACAAAAAACAACATTGCTTAAGAATGGAGTTACTCCTGACATGATAAATTCTTGCTCCCAAATATACATGACTATATTCCCATAAGTGTTGGTAACAGGAGTACCCATCACCACATCACCCACTTGCTTGTATAATTGTTGTGGAACAAGAATATGTTATTTATTAATACAAGTTCTAGCATGAAACAAAGAGTGTTAGCATATGCCTGTGTATATTTGGTAAATTCAATTAAGTCCTTCTTAACCACCTGGACACCAATATCATTTGGTATGAGTGTAAATAGTGAATCAATGTCCAGTGTAGCAAAATGGCACTCTTTCAAATCAGTTGTTTGTGACCACTCAAATATCTGATATAAAAAACAGTTGTGTCTTTCAATATTGTACCTGTCTACTCAAAGCCAACTTTCAGTTGTGTCTCTAGAAATTTAGATTGAAAATGTGTCTATTTTACCCATACTTAAGTTTAAAGCGCAAGAGTTATAAGTAAAGGTGAACTCATAGTGGGGATTAAGGCATAAAGGATATCCTAGGGATTTAGTTGTTATTCCCTCCCTAGAGGGGGAATTTGCCATTTCTTTGGTTACCTAGAGGGGGCTGTTGATTTTAGATGTGATTAAAATGTTTTTGACCACTCGATGTTTTTAAGCTTGAGTTGTCATTCTGTTTCTCAAGGTGTAATAATTTTTAAAAGATATTTTAATGCATTCTTAATTTATTGGTATGATTAGTATTTGACTTTATGGAATTCTATTTACTGTGATTTGATTTTAATGGTAGTCATGTGATTGGTTTATTTAGTTTTGTGTGTATATTATGCTTAAAAGCATATGGTTCTTTAGGTTCTGAAGTAGCCGCAATTCAATATAGGATGAAAGCACTTGACCTTATATTTTTCATTTTTAATAATAAACACAATTTTACACTTTGGACTTCTGGACAATGGGTAGTGATTTCAGTTTTGGAATACTATACTTTCCCACTGAGTGCATTTCTGAAGTGCTGACTTTTTTGATCTGTTCTTTTAATATTGTACTGTCTGCTCAAAGCCAACTCTCAATTGTATCTAGAACTTTAAATATAGGTTCTGTGACCTACCCCCTAGCCTTTAGGAGACTTTTCAGTTTTTCCATCTTTACCCCTTCCTATCAGGGACTTTTCTGCAATGAAGCGATCTCAGAGTTATGGGAGGAAGCACTGGAAACCATCCACAGAATGACTCACACATCCCACAATCAAAAACATGTGGGAACAAACAAGAACTATTTGATTTGGAACATTTCCTTCACTAGATTGACAACACAACAGGAGTCTTTGCTTGAGAAAGGACTTTCATTCATACCATCATCGGAAGGGGATTTTTGTGATATTGTTTTAGACTTGAAGTCCTTTTTATGTAATGTTATACTTAAGTTAATGTTTCCTTGTGACTCTGAAGTTTGTCACTGTAGGACATCTACTGTGTTTACACCTATACTACATCCTGTCTTGAAGACTTTTTCAAAGGTTTGTGAGAGTGATCTCCTACAAGCTTTGAGCAAAAACACTAAAAGATTCTGTAATCTGTATAATGAGGAATTTATAGCTGTCAAACAATTGCAGGAATCAAATGACCTAGCTGTTAGGCTAACCAATAAGGGTGGCGCAATTGTTGTTCTAGACACTAAGGTCTGTTTAGACAGCATGTATGACCTTCTGTCGGATGTTAATACATATACTGTTATGAGTCATTGTAAACTTAGTGGTATGATTAGAAGGGTGCAGAATAATCGTTATTATTGTTTTACGTGCATATGTATTATCAAGGAATTGTTTGAGTACTTTCTGGTAGAGTTTCCTTTAGTACCTAAACTTTATGGTTTACCAAAGATTCATAAGGACCCTAGGACACTACTGATGACACCTATTGTCTCTGGGAAGGGCTAGCTAACTGAGCCTATCTCTATTTTTATAGAGAAAATGCTGCAACCAGTGTTAAGTGAAGCCCAGACAGTGCTCTGTGACATTAAGCTCTTCTTACTATCTTTTTATAATGTTGTAGAAACAATTAATAGAGTCAAAGATGCTATTATGATTACACTGGATGTGACCTCTCTCTTTACAGTTATCCCCAGTGATGCAGGGTTAGCTTTTGTGAAGACCTACCTAAAAGAACATAGAGGTTACTCTGAAGGACATATCAATTTAGATTGATTGCTCAAAGAGTTAGTTTTGGAGAACAATATCTTTATTTTTGATGATAAATATTATTGGCAGAGGTTGGGTATAGCTATGGGCACATCATGTGCCAATAGCTACACAAGCACTCTCATGGCTCATTGGGAAACTTTGACAGTCCTGAAAGATAATCCTTTTGTGGGATATGTAGCCTATTTTAAACATTTTGTAGATGACATTTTTATACTGTGGCCAGTTACCACACAACAGCTGGATATGTTCTTGCATTATTTAATTCCTCCACTTCATTCCTGCAGTTTACTATGAAAAGCTCTAGACGGGAAACCAACTTTTCAGACAGCTGCATATATAGGACTGCAGATAGTAAGTTCTCCTCTAGGCTGTCTAGGAAGCCTTGTAGGAGGAATAATATTCTACATAGAAGGAGCATGCATCCTGGGTACATTTATCATAACATTATGAGAGATCAAGGGATGCATTTGTCTACATTGAATCATAATGATAAAGAGTTTTATGATGACATTTCTGAGTTTAAGTCTGAATTGTTGGCTGGGGGTATTACCCATATAAAGCTGATGAGCATTTAGCTGTGTGCAATTCTGATAGGAGTGGGAAAGCTAAACCCTATTTTTTTAGTAGAATGAATATATTTATTGTTAAATCTCAGAACTGTAGGCCATATGGTTTAGGGGGTCTCCCTCACATATTCATCAGATATGGGTCTAAAATGTGATATCCTTAGGAAACATTGATCTATTTTGACTGTTGATGATAAGATTTGTGATATTGTTGGTCTGAAGCCAAGATTTTATTTTAAGAAGACGTCATTAAAATGGCTGTTGTGTTATAAAGATTTCAATAGAAGAAACATTATTATAGATTGTAGGTATGGTACAATTGCCTATAGATCCAGTAATTATTGCAAATATGTATTAAATAGCAATGTATTCATACATCCAAATATGACAGGAGAGTATAGATTTAGCCTATATGCTGACTGCACTAGTAAGAATATAGTTTACTTAGCTGTTTGCAGCCTTTGTATGCTATTCTGTATAGGCAAAATGAACCACTCACTTAAGGAGCGCATTTGAGAACATATATATGATATCAGCAGGTCTGAGGATAAGAATAATAAATAAATGAAACACTGCACAATGACCTACATGGTGTACATCAAAGCTTTAATAATCCAAAAAGAGAGGTTAGCGTTTTCACGACTCACAGGCCGCTTCATCAGACAAATTAAAGACAAAAAGCCTCCATCTTATATAATGAAACATCATCTCAATTAATGTAACTGACAATTAAAACAATATTACTAAGCAACAAATTAATCCATTAGATTGTGTGCACAAAAAAACAACTGCAAATGCTAAAGAGTATAAAATTGTGCTGTAAGATATATAATTAACAAACACCTTAAAAGCATGATAAAAATAATGTCCATTAAATAAGAGACATAAAAAGGAGATGTATGCAAATATTGACAAAAAAGTTTATTTATGCCTTAAGGGGTGTGCTTTTAAAAATGGTTTTAAAGAAAACATATTGTTGAGGCCAGGATACCTTTCTGCGTTTAGAAGAAGGATCCATCTTTGCTCTGCGTCTTCAGTACGGTTCTCTAAATCACCCCCCTCTGATGTCATCCTTAATAACTTGTAACACTAAAAATTTGAATGTATGTGAGGAATCAGTTTGTAGTATATGAGAAGCAAAAGCATTTGTTACCTTCTGATTTCTAATGTCTCTAAGGTGCTCAAGGTTTCTATCCTTGAGACACCTATTGGTTTTACCTACATAAAAACCTGATATTTTTCACAAAACATAAAATATACTATGTTGGCAGACTTACAGTCCACATAATGGTGTAAAGAAAGATGTATATTACACCAAGGATGATTATATACTGCATTCCTGTATATATGCTTACATGCTAGGCAATTCCTGCATGGAAACGTGCCTAGTCTCCTAGAGATTTGATTGAGTGTATGCTGAGGTGTGTGGCATAGGTACTGTTTAAGAGATTTATTATCTCTATAGGAAAAAGAAGGAGTCAGACCAATTTTCTGAGTGAAACCTGAAATCTCACGTAACATATTCCAGTTTTTCTTAATAATTGAACAATAACTGTCAATATCACTAGAATACTGAAATGTAACTCTGAATTTATTAGCAGTGCTAGATAAAGGTGCAGACGTGTATATTATCTTTTTTAGAGTTGAAGAAGGGTTTGCATCTACTTGATCTAAGTTGCATGGCTTCATCTATTGTCTTGTCAATTTCTCCTTCTGAATATCCACGTTCTAAAAAATCATTTTTAAGTTCATTAAGTGCTTTCAAAGCATCCATTTCAATGTTATGCAGTCTAAGAACTCTAAAGACTTGTCCTTTAAGGACATTTTTAGGGACATGTCTCGGATGCATGCTTCTTTTATGTAGAAGTGTATTCTTACTAGTAGCCTTCTTATAAATACTACTTGAAACTACATTGATATCAGACTTATTGAGGAGTACATCTAAGAATTCAATCTCACTACTGGGAAATTTAAGTGTAAACCTTAAAAAGTCAGTGGTACCATGCATAAAATCGACAAATTTAATTAAATCTTCTGTCCCACCATTCCACAACATAAAAATGTCATCCACGAAGCAGACATACCAGAGGATGTTGTCAAAATATGTGTTGGATGTTGTCAATATGCATGTGTGTTCCCATTCTGCCAATACAAGGTTGGCATAGCTATTGGCACAAGCTGTGCCCATAGCCACTCCAACCTTCTGAAGATAGATGTCATTTTCAAAAATAAAGATGTTATTTTCAAGTACGATTTCCAACAATGCACAGATTAAAGTAGTCATATCATTGCCAAAATATCTATTAACTGTTAAAAATTCTCTGATCATATCTATTCCCTTGTCATTGGGAATACTAGTGAATAACGATTCAAATTCCAACGTAACAAAAAAGAAATCACTTTCTACAGTTTGAAGATGAGTATATAATCGCTCTAAAAAAGATTTTGTATCTCTTAAAATAGTTTGACATATATCTAGTACTGGATGTAATTGATTTTCTATAAAAATTGATAGAGGTCCTGTACACCACCCAGACCCAGATACAATTGGTCTCATGGGTGGGATAGTCTTATTTTAATGGATTTTAGGTAGACCATAATTCATTGGAATCAGTGGGGTAACTACGATAAAAAACTTAAACAGGTCTTCATTAATTAATTTTGTCATTAGTAGGTCAAACATCAAAAATAATACGTTTTCCTTAATACTGTTTGCCATAAGTTTAGAAATTCATTGATATGTGTTACAATCATTCAAAAGTAAATTCATTTCTTGCAAATAGAGTAACTTATCCAGCACCACAATCCCCCCACCTTTATCAGCTGGTTTGAAAACGATAGACTGTAGCGATTTAAGTTCATTAAGGGCTGCCATATCACTATTAGACATATTATAAAACTTATTCCTTGTTCCTTCATTAAAAAGCTCTCTAAATTCAAATTCACATACATTAACAAATGACTGAACAATAGGATATAGACTGGGAACAAAAGTACTAGGTTTCTTATAAAGGTTACTAGTATTACAGTTACTGTCATTAAAAATGCATTTCAAAGTAAGGCTTCTGCCTAAAAGTCTCAAGTCTTTTAACATCTCCGCTTGTGCTGCCTTTTTAGCAGAAATAAAAGAAAGTCCTTTACTAAGAAGCAGCAATTGTTCATTCATAAAATCTAAAGAGGAAATATTAAAAACAAGACCTGTATCTATTGTCGTCTCCTTTTGGCTGCCACTGGATTTCTGTCCATACTGGAGGATTGACTCTCCCTCCTCGTATCTCCCGAACGATTTTTTATGGGCAAAGGGCCCTTGAGTAAAAAATTATCGGAGTCGTTGGACAATGGATTTATAAGACTTGCTCGGTTAGAGCCAACACTTATAGCAGTTATAGCGTCAGTATTCACACAGTTAACTAAGGTGGAAGGAACTTATTCCATATTAGAGATAAAACAAGTCTCTTTAGAATTAGTTATCATGTCAAGATTTGAAGTGGAACTTCTTGGCTGTTCAGTTGTATGTTTGATGGAAACGCTAGAAGTTACTTTGCTGGCCACTGCTCTAGCATAACCTAAAGACCCAGATGTTGCTTTTGCATCTTGTGTGGGCATGTCATGGTGTCGGCTTCGCTGGTATACAGAAGTTACGGTAGATCTATTAATGTTTTCTCAAGGCCAGGAAAAAAACATTTGAATTACGGAAATCTTTACAGTCCCACTGTAATTTTTTAAATTTTAGTGGCTTGTAGACGTTTTTCATAAGAAACAATACTGTCTTGTAACAAGTCAAGCCAAAAGGAGACGACAATAGATGGTCCTGTTTCTAATATTTCCTCTTTAGATTTTACAAATGAACAATTGCTGCTTCTTAGTAAAGGACTTTCTTTTATTCCTGCTAAAAAGGCAGCACAAGCGGAGATGTTAAAAGACTTGAGACTTTTAGGCAGAAGCCTTACTTTGAAATGCATTTTTAATGACAGTAACTGTAATACTAGTAACCTTTATAAGAAGCCTAGTACTTTTTTCCCACTCTACATCTTATTCAGTCATTTGTTAATGTATGTGAATTTAAATTTAGAGAGCTTTTTAATGAAGAAACAAGGAATAAGTTTTATAACATGTCTAATAGTGATATGGCAGCCCTTAATGAACTTAAATCGCTACAGTCTATCGTTTTCAAACCAGCTGATAAAGGTGGGGGGGTTGTGGTGCTGGATAAGCTACTCTATTTGCAACAAATGAACGTACTTTTGAATGATTCTAACACATATCAACGAATTTCTAAAGTTATGGCAAACAGTATTATGGAAAAAGTATCATTTTTGGTGTTTGACCTACTAATGACTAAATTAATTAATGAAGACCTGTTTTAGTTTTTTAATGTAGTTACCCCACTGATTCCAACAATTTATGATCTACCTAAAATCCACAAAAATAAAACTATCCCACCCATGAGGCCAATTGTATCTGGGTCTGGGTGGTGTACAGAACCTCCATCAATTTTCATAGAAAATCAATTACATCCAGTACTAGATACATGTCACACTATTTTAAAAGATACAAAATCTTTTTTAAAGCGATTATATACTCGTCTCCCAAACTGTAGAAAGTGATTTCTTTTTCGTTATGTTGGATGTTGAATCGTTATTCACTAGTATTCCCAATGACAAGTGAATAGATATGATCAGAGAATTTTTAACGGTTAATAGATGTTTTGGCGATGATATGACTACTTTAATCCGTGCATTGTTGGAAATCGTACTTGAAAATAACATCTTTATTTTTGAAAATGACATCTACCTTCAGATGATTGGAGTGGCTATGGGCACAGCTTATGCTAATAGCTACGCCAACCTTGTATTGGCAGAATGGGAACACACATGCATATTGACAACATCCAACACATATTTTGACAACATCCTCTGGTATGTCCGCTTTGTGGATGACATTTTTATGTTGTGGAATGGTGGGACAGAAGATTTAATTATAATTGTCGATTTTATGCATGGTACCACCGACTTTTCAAGGTTTACACTTAAATTCTCCAGTAGTGAGATTGAATTCTTAGATGTACTCTTCAATAAGTCTGATATGAATGTAGTTTCAAGTAGTATTTATAAGAAGCCTACTAGTAAGAATACACTTCTACATAAAAGAAGCATGCATCCGAGACATGTCCCTAAAAATGTCCTTAAAGGACAAGTCTTTAGAGTTCTTAGACTGCATAACATTGAAATGGATGCTTTGAAAGCACTTAATGAACTTAAACAAGTACAAATATGACTCTGTCATTGTCCATGTTGGTGTGAATGACCTGAGACGTACCTCCTTGGACTACATGAAAAGGGACATGGAGGAGCTGTCCGATCTTGTAGCCCAGGCAGGTATGACCCTAGCTCTGAGTAGCATCCTGCCATCACCCAGAATGATATCACAGATCAAGGACAAAATGATTGACTTCAACAATTGGCTAAGATTATGGTGTCATTCTAAGGGGATCCAGTATCTGTCTGCCTGGGATGACATGATCAACAAGCCACAATGCTTTGCCAGAGATGGCCTGCACCTGTCGTCCCTGGGATTCCAGATACTGGCTAAGGCTCTAGCCACCCCTATAGTGCCTTCTTTAGGCAAGGTTCAAATGACAAATTCACCACCCTAACAGGTACAGGCAAGAAGAATCTGAGGGTATTGCTACTTAATGCTAGAAGTCTAAACCTCAAAATGCACTTTCTCGAGGCACTCCTTAAAATGGAGAACATCGACACCTGTGCAGTGACAGAGACCTGGTTCAAAGCTCCAGAGAGTACCCCTGCATTACCAGGCTATAATTCATACCACACCTTTCGGCCACCTAACCTGGACCGAAACACTAAAGGTGGAGGCGTGTCCATATTCATTAAGGATATCCACACCTCCAGGCTAGTTGCTCAGCATAATGCATCCGAAATTATCCAAGTGCAACTAACTCTGGGCAAGACTGCAATCCAAATTGTAACTTGCTACAGATCCCCTACCATGCCCCAGGATTCTCACTCCTCATTTTTTAATACACTGGAAAATATTAGAGTACAACATATCACCCTAATAATGGGTGATTTCAACTACCCTACCATTAGCTGGGAAAACTACTCATGTACCAACTCTTGTGCTCAACGTTTTCTGGAATTCATAAATTCCAAAGCCATGGATCAACTTATCCACACCCCCACCAGGGGCAGCAATATCCTAGACCTGGTTATTACCAACATGGGCAACCGGTGCTCCACACCACAGGTCATTTCCTCATTGGTCAGATCCGACCACAAGCTAATCACCCTAGACATCCACATCCCTCCCCCACCCCCCATTAGGGAAACCACAGTAAAATATTTCTTCAAAGCCAACTTCATGCTTCTTAAGACAGAAGTGGCAAACTTCACGACACCCATGCTGATGGACAATAGAGGTATGACTGCTGAATCCTACACAAATGCGCTTTATAAGCACTTACACGAGTGCATGGATCGTGCAATCCCTAACAGAACCAAGATGCTATCCTCCAAAAAAGGGAAGCCAATGTGGTGATCCCCTGCCATAAACAAACTCTACAACAGAAGAAAGAAACTGTTGCAAAAAAGAGTAAAATCCCATGATTGGAGAAACTCCCTGGTCAGCCTCAGTAAGAAGCTGAGATCCCTCATAAAATCCTCCAAAGCTAGTTATGAAAACAAAGTTGCCACTGACTCTAAAGACAGCCACAATGCATTCTATAGCTATGTCAAGAATCTCAATGGCAACACTCAGATCTGCTCTGAGTTACAGCACAATGGCACTAAATATACAGAACCAACTGATATTGCCAACATCTTGGCAGATAGGTTCAGTGCTAACTTTACCCCTCTGCCATCCCCTAAAGGGCTCATCTCTATACCAGAAGAATGCAAAGTTCCTGTAATCATGGCTGCACAGGTAAAAAACACACTATCCAAAGCCATGAACACAGCATCCATGGGACCTGACGACATCCCAGGCTGTATTCTTCATGAACTGCAGAACGAACTGGCACCCCACCTAAGTACCATGTTCAAATCATAGACACACCTCAGGCTATGTGCCCACTGAATGGCACACAGCAACAGTTATCCCACTCCACAAAGGGGGAGCCACCACAGACCTCGAAAACTACCGCCAAATTAGCCTAACGAGCCTGGTCTGCAAGGCTATGGAGTGTATCATCATGGAACCTATAAACAATGACATTGGTAATCTCCAAACTCAGGACCCCATACAGTTTGGGTTTGTAAAAGGCAGATCATGTCTCCTAAACCTGATAGACTTCTTTGAAGCAGTCACCAAAGCCATAGATGAGGGTAAGGTGGTTCACACAGCCTATCTAGATCTCGCCAAGGCTTTCAACACCATCCCCCACTCTGGAATTATAGATAAACTCACTAAACTAGGTATAAATCCCTATGTCACAAGATGAGTTGCCAACTGGCTCACTGACAGAACCCACACTGTGAAAGTAGCAGACTCCAAATCCAACTTCAGACCAGTGACAAGTGGAGTACCACAGGGTTCAGTCCTGGATCTTCTCCTGTTTGGTATCTACTTCTCTGAAGTACAGGCCAACACAGAAGGTCTTTGGCTAATGAAGTTCGCAGATGACTGCAAACTAGGAGCCATAATCAAAACTCCAAAAGATGTGGACATCCTACAAAAGGGCCTTACTGCGATAGATGCCTGGTGTCAAAGCCATATGGCCTCAAGCTCAATGCCAAAAAGTGCATTGTCATCCCTTTTGGTAAAAACTCAGTATCCATGAACTACCACATAGGTGGTAGTCTACTTAACACCGAAAGTGTGATAAGAGAACTTGGGACACAGGTGGACAGTAGTCTTTCCTTTGATAATCACATCACCACAGTAGTCAGGAAATCCTTCTATGTGGCACACCTCATCACAAAAGGTTTCTCATCCAGGAAAAAAGAGGTCATTGTTCCCCTCTACTCATCACTCATTAGACCCATTATAGAGTACAATGCCCCTTTTGGTATGTACCTCACAAGACATCTACAACAACTGAAAAGGCCACAGAAATACCTCACAAAGAGGACTACTGGCCTCAAAGAGATGCCCTATGCAGACCGTCTCAAAAAACTGCAGCTTTACTCCGTTGCATATCACCTACTCAGAGGTGATCTCTGCCTAACACACAAAGCTATGTCAAACCCAGAGCTGTTGGACATGCTCCACTTAAAGAAATCCCAATCCCTCCGAGCTAGAAGTTTTATCTAAGCTGTAATCACTGAAGACTGTGTTCAGCATCTGATGATTTACTTGAGATAATTTCATTGGTTAATTTTGATCTTTATAGTTTATGCTCATTGGTTTAGCTGTAAAAGGGGTTGGGTGATTCAATCCTCTTTATTTTAATGTGGTGTATGTTTTATAATTGTCATTGGATGAACTTTTTTCAATGGAACTATGATTGGTTAACTGACATATTTTGAATTGTATTTTAAGTAAATTGTGATGGTTTGTTTTTAATGATCTGAAGAAGCGTCAGTAAGATGCAAAAACACTTATCTTACCTATTAAATCATTAATGCAAGTTTTTTATGCCATGGTTTCCTCTTTTTCTTTACTTTTATGCTTGTTTTGTGTACCTGAGGATACCTTAACCATTTTCCGTCTCACTTTTGTTATCTAGAATGTCTAACAATTACAGTTTTCTAAAATCTTTGTTATTTATCTGTTCACTACTCAAGTTAAACCCACTAGCTAGCAAAGGCTTATAATTCTCAGATCGTATTTTACAAGAAATTTCATTTTAACTCTATTAATAAACTGGTCTGGGTATGCTCTTTCCATAAACATACCCTTGAGTATATCATATTCTATAATAAATTGATCATAATTTGAAATTATACTTGCTAATCATACAAACTGACCTTTTGTAACATTTTTCTTTTCAGTCAAGCGATATCTGCTGTCAAAGTCGAGATGCTATTTAAAAATGTCCCATATATATATATATATATATATATACATACACACACACACACACACACACACACACACACACACACACACACACACACACACACACACACACACTAGATATAAACTTCCTATTTACTAAATCCTTAGTAGTTCCCACTTCTAAATAATTAATAGTATTTTATCATATTGGTAAGTTAACTTTAAAAGTTCCAAGAAGTATTAATATATTGAAGAAAATTCAACAATTGTTTCCTCATTCCCATTCTGTAATATCCAGATATCATCAAGGTAATGGAAATATAGACACCTCCCCAAATTTGGCTATGAGGGTACTGAATACAAAATGCATTTTCCAGTATGGCACAATTAAACTGGCAAAGATTAGGGCACAGCCTTTCCCATCCATACCCTTGCTATCTGTTGGAAATACTCTCCAAAATAATAAATTTAATTATTTTCAAGTACAATTTCCATAAATTCACAAAGTATCCTAAGTTCACTATTACTAACCCATTCACATTTCATAAGCATAGACCTAAACCATTGCATTCCCATATTACAGGGAATGGTAGAAAATAAGTTGACTACATTAACAGAACTTGTCAAATGTTAATAGATTCAAAAAAAATCCCATGATTTCTTTAATGATCATTGAAATGCTGTCATAGCTCATTTCAAAATGGTATCTATATAAATAGCAAGAGTTTTTGACTCACGTGCATCTACTATAAGTACAAATAGTGGATTCACCATACATTTTTGCACTTTGGTGTACCAAACACAATTGAAATGGAAGATTTAGCCTTCAGTGACCAGCTTAAGGACTATGAAATGAAGGTAATGAAGTATAAATCCTTACAGATGGATAATTTATATTTTAGAGAAAGTATAAAATCTCAAGTGGTTTTCAAAGGCCTTAGGATGTGGACATTTAAAAGTTAGAATAATTATAAGGTGAAATAACCCTGCAACAAGTCATTTAATAAAAAAAAATAATTGTTGATATCAATGTTAACATCATTAATAGAAGCAACAAAATATATATTAACATCATTTAATAATTCATACATTTTTGAATTATATTCAACTATGTCCATTCATACAACTCCGCCCCCCCTTATTTGGATTCATAAATCTCATGGTCTCATTACCAGATATTGCTTTTAACAGTTCCATCTTCGTTTTATTCAAATTACCAGATCTTTAAATATGAATTAGGAGGCTGGCATAATGCTTGCATGATTTTCTCCTTCTTTCTCAACAAGTTTTTCAGATAAATGTAATACAGGATAGAGTGGGGGCTAAATATGCTCTTATGACAAAGTCTTGTGTATGCCATACTATTAGTTATTTCACCCATATCCTTACATACAATTCCCAGACTTAATTTTCATACAAAACTTTGCAATTCCAAAATAGAATCAGAGACATTGAATTTAGTCACAATATTGAAAGTCAAGCCTTTAAAGTATAAAGAAAAAAAAATCTATTTCTGATTGACTGCAACTGAAAATTTTAAAATTGTCTTTGCTAAACACAGTGATACCTTTACATCCACTCAAGTAATGTAGTACTATTTTCCGAATCTCATTGTTACCCATATATTCCATGGTCATTTCACCTGTTTGTTGTACTGGCCTGTCTGATTGACCGAGAATTCCTAAATTGATAGTTATGCTTCTTTTTCTTCTGTTCCACCAGTCACTGTGAATGTCATGCTGGTGAAGGAATTTCTAAAAGGACATTTTCTTGATTTATATAATTTTCTGGTGGAACAATATCTGACTAAATCTGTGTATCTATATGCGTACCAAGCCCCTCCCTTGATTGACTTCATAGAGGGGTAGGCTTAGTATAAACATTCTTCGGAGAATAATCCTGCTTATAAATGTACTCAGTTGCCTATTTTTAATTTTTCCCATTTTTTCACTGTATCAAATACCTCCATGTATTTCCCTTCTCTGATCTGAATAGTAGGTCATTCTTTAAATATTTATCTAATTTATTGATCTTCTCATACAATTTATCAGTTTATAAGGAATAATATCTTGTAAGTTTGTTTGAAACACAAAACATTGGACAAACTAATCGGCAATTATCATTAATCGCCGCTAAAACCATCAATAAGTACTCACAAATGTAAACCAATAGGTTACATCTGAGATTACCAAAAGTAAAACAAAAGAGTTTATGTGGGGGGCTTTTCCTACACATTCTAGAAATTAAATATAACTCCAGGATTGCAAAAACTCAACAACATCAGAGTTTTTGCATGTGATAAAATGCATGCAGCAATAACTCAAGTAACACAATTTATCCAGTATTTTGACATTTCTTTTGTCAGAATTTCCATTAATTCAAATCCCATTTTATCAAAAAAAAGTTGATTCCTCATATAAGTTATTCTCTTCATTCAAGCCATTAGGGAATTTTTACATCCTAAAACTTTTAAAAACCACTTGAGATTGTATACATCATCTAAAACATAAATTATCCATATGTAAGGATTTATATTTTGTTACCTTCTTTTCATAGTCCTTTAGTTTGTAACTGAAGGTTAAATCTTCTATTTCAACTGGTCCAGCAAAAGAAAAAGATGAAGTAAGCCATGAATCCAATTTTTGTTTTTTGTTCAGCCCACTGATTCACAGTTACCATTGTTTCTTTTATTTTTTTCCATATTTCTCATGGCAGCATTGATCTCTCTCATAATTTGCAAGTAATTTTATCAACTTTCTGCTTGAGATTGTCCCAATATTTAACTCAATTGTTGAATTAATAATCTGATGTTGCCAATTTTGAGATGTTGTTGGTGAATTCAAAAGTTTGGGATTAGACTATTCCATAGTCAACATCTAACCACCAATAACTTCAAATCTCCTGAATGAGATAAAACAAATATCTGGTAATCAGAATATGGGATTTGTGAAACCAGATAAAGGGGTGGACTTGTATTAATGGACATAGCAGAGTATAATTCAAAAATGTACGAATTATTATATGATGTTGACACATATTCTGTTAATTCTTCTAATGAGGTTAATATTGCATATCAAAAATTGATTTTTGTATTAAGTGATTTGTTGTTTCAGGGTTTCTAAATTTTAAAAATCAAAGGTTACCTACTATGTTTGGTATACCAAAAGTGCACAAATCTGTGTAGACTCCATAATTTAGATTTTTAGTAGATGTATATAAGTAAAGAACTCAACCTTTTGCTACTTAAATACAGTTTTAAAACCATCTATGAGATTGTTTCAGTATTGGTTAAGACTCATGGAACATTTTTGAAAATACTAACATTGACGGCATGAAAGGATGGCTCATCACAGTTGATGTAGTCAACCTATTTTCTACCATTCCCCATAATATGGACATGGAATGGTTAAGGTTTATGCTTCTGCAATGTGAGTGAGTTAGTAATATTGAACTTAGGATAATTTGTGAATTTATGGAAATTGTACTTGAAAATAATTATACTTATTATGATGACAGATTGCAGGGGTAGTGTCGGGTGTGACTTGCACTCCAATCTATGCCATTTTAATTATGACATACTTGGAAAAGCATTTTTATTCAATATCCCTTTTGAGAAAGTTTGGGGTAAGGGTGTTATTTCTATTAATCTGATGATATGTATGGAATGGGAATGAGGGATGATTGATTTTTTTAATTTATCAGTACTTCTTGTGAATTTTTAAAGTTTACTTACCAATATGATAAAATAATATACCCAAAAGGGCCTCATAGAAACAGACAACTGGTGCCAGAGCCATGGCCTCAAGCTAAACGCCAAAAAGTGTATAGTCATCCCCTTTGGCAAAAACAAAGTGCCCACAAATTACCACATAGGTGGTAATCCATTAAGTACAGAAGAAGTAATTAGGGACCTGGGGACCCAAGTTGATAGCAATCTCTCATTTGACAACCACGTGGCCAAAGTGGTTAGAAAAACATTTTATATAGCCCATCTAATCATGAAGGGATTCACATCTAGATCAGGGGAGGTCATCGTGCCTCTTTACTCATCCCTCATCAGGTCCATAATTGAGTACAATGCCCCTTTTGGGATGTACCTTACCAGACACCTGCAGCAACTGGAAAGACCCCAAAAGTACCTCACCAAGAGGATCAAAGGGCTCAAACAGATGCCATATGCTGCCCGGTTAAAGAAACTCCACCTCTACTCAGTGGCATACCGCCTGCTCAGAGGCGATCTGTGCCTGACGTATAAAGCCATGTCCAACCCAGAATTAATGGACATGCTACACCTCAGAAAATTCAAATCCCATCGAGCTACGCGCTCAAGAGACTTGAACCTCAGCACTGAAATAAATAGGACATGCTGGAGGGACAGATTCATAACCCAGAGGCTCCCTTCACTCTGGAATAAAATCCCAGTCCAGGTTAGGCAGAGTCCCTCATTGACTCTCTTCAAGAGGAACCTTGATGAGTGGATGGGAGATCGTAGGTTTACCCCGGGTATCACTTTTGTGTCACTGTTAGACAGAGGAACAGTATACTAACCTCAAAAAAGGGCATAACAAAATTAATTTAAAATGGGTGGCGAAAGCCAAACCCACTCTGGCTAGGCTTATAAATGCCCTAGGGCAGATAGCCTAGTATGAACCTATGAACCAATGAACCTATATGAATTTTATATATATATATATATATATATATATATATATATATATATATGTGTGTGTGTGTGTGTGTGTGTGTGTGTGTGTGTGTGTGTATGTGTGTGTGTGTGTATAGGAAAGAGACATCTTCAAACAGTTATCTCTACTTTGACAGCAGTTATCCTTTGAGTCAAGAGAAAAGTGTTGTAAAAGGTCAGTTTGAATAACAAACAAGAATGATTTCAAATTATGATCAATTTATTATAAATTTTTATTTACTCTAGGGTAGCTTTATGCTGAGAGGATATCCAGAGCAGTTTGTTGATTGTTGATGAAATTGTTTGTAAAATACAGTCTGGTTATTATATGCCTTTGTTTGCTGGTGGGATTAATTTGAATAGTGATCAGAAAAATAATAGAGATTTTAGAAAAGCTATGATTGTCAGACATTCTAGTCAAGCTTTACAAGTTAAATATATTATTCAGAAAGACTGATAAATCAATGAGTATTTTCTAGAAATAAAAAGTAGGATTTAAACCATTTTTAACACAAAGACAGCTTAATGTAAAAAATGCATAGGATAAAATATGATAAGGGAGGGAATTTAGAGCATTCTGGAACAAAGAAAGAAATGCAGAGCATGCAATCAATGTGTACACATTTTAGAAGGGCAGGATACTCATGGGTTATGGATGGTTAAGAACAAATAGCTATAATAATTGCAGAACAACTGGAATAGTTTATTTGTGTACTTCTTTGGACTATATGAAGAGAGACATGACTGAGATCTCGGAATAAGTGTCTCAGGCAGGTAAGTCCCTAGCCTTAAGCAGCATTTTACCTTCACCTAAGATGATGCCTCAATAGAAACAGAAAACAGTTGACTTCAATAATTCATTTCTGGTGTCATTCTAAGGGGATCCAATATCTGTCAGCCTGGGATGACATGATTGACAGACCTCTATGCTTTGCCAGAGATGGTCTTCATCTGTCACCCCTGGGATTTCAGCTACTGACTAAGGCTCTTGCCACCCCCATAGTGCCTATTTTAAGCAGTGTCTCAAGGACAACATTTCTGAATTAAAAACTCCATCTAAAAACAGCCTCAAGGTTATGCTGCCTAACACTAGGAGTCTTAACATGAAACTGCACTCACTGGAAGCAGTCCTCACCTTGGAAGTTGCAGACATTTGTGCAGCTCACACAGATATAGTTCAAGGCTGTGGGGAGAAACCCAGCCATACCAGGCTACACCTCCTTCCTCACATTCAGACCACAAACTGAAGGTGTGAAAAGTAAAGGAGGTGGTGTATCATTATTCATTAAAGATAAATACACCTCCAGATTGGTTAAACATTATGATTCCCTGAAGATACTTCAGGTGCAATTAACTGTTGGTAGGACATATATTCAAGTCATTGCCAGCTACAGGACGCCCTCCGTGAATCAGGACACACACTCTGCCTATTTGGATCCACTTGTGTCTATCAAGATACATCTGAACACCATGGGTTTGGGTGACCTTAACTACCCATCTATTCACTGGGAAAATTACTCATGCTCAGACTCACTTGCCCAAAGGTTCCTCGACTCCATTTGCATGGACCAACCAGCTGACACCCCCCACAAGGAATGCCAACATCCTGGATCTGGTGCATACCAATATAGGGGACCGCTATAGCACCCCCACTATGAGGTCTTCTCTGGTGAGATCTGACCACAAATCAGTCTCATTCGAAGTAACCATCACACCTCCCCCTCCAGCAGCAACTAAACTGAAAATCTTCTCCAAAGCAGATTATAACCTCTTACAAGATGGTATAAATAGTTTCACTGCACCTCCCCCATCAGATGGAACTAGAAACTATGCCAGGTTGTACACCAATGCTTTATACAAACACCTGTATAACTGCATTGATTTTGCTATATCTGATAGGACCAAAACAAGCTCTGCAAGGAAGAGCAAACCTGCCTGGTGGACAGCTGCCATTAACAGGCTTTACAATAACAGGAAGAAATTGCTGTCTAAGAGTAAGAGGGAGCAAGCCCTAAAGTGGAAACACTCCCTCCTCAGTTTAAACAAGCAAATAAGACTTCCTGTGAAGTCCTCCATAGCAAACTACGAATCCAAATTAGCTTCCTCAACTAAGGACAACCATAAGGCATTCTTTAGTTACATCCATAACCTAAAAGGAAAGGCCCAGATTTGTGTTGAACTGGTAGTTAATGATATCACAAATACTGAGCCTGTGGACATAGCTAACCTGTTAGCTGTAAAGTTCTGTGAAAACTTCACTCCCCTGTCCCAGCCCTACCTCATGACATCCCTACCACCTGTCCTCTACACTGTATCTCGAAAGAGCAAGTTGTAAATGCCCTATCTATGGCCAAAAACACAGCATCTATGGAGCCTGATAACATTCCAGGCTGTGTCCTACATGGGCTCCAACAAGAATGAGTAATACCACTGGGGACTCTTTTCAATCATAGTTTAACCACCAGCTTCATCCTAGCTGAATGGAAAATGGCCACCGGTATTCCTTTGGACAAAGGTGATGCTTCCACTTACCCCGGGAACTATAGACCTATTAGCCTAACTAGCTTTATCTGCAAAGCCATGGAGTGAATCATCATGGACCTTATCAACAAAGATATAGGTAATCTCCAAACACTTGACCCTACTCAGTTGGGATTTGTCAAAAGGAGATTACACCTGTTAAAACTGGTGGAATTCTTCAAGACAATCAACAAGTCCCTGGATGAGGAAAAATCTGTGCATACAGCCGACCTAGACTTAGTCAAGGCTTTTGAACCTATCCCCCACTCAGGCATCATTGATAAACTCACCCAGCTATGTATCGATCCTTATATCATTAGATGGGTCACTAACTAGCTCACTGATAGAAGCCATATAGTCAAAATAGGGGAATCCACCTCCAGCACACCTGTAACCAGTGGTGTTCCACAAGGATCAGTCCTGGGACCTCTACTATTTGGAATCTATTTCTCCAAAGTACAAGCAAAAACTAAAGGTCTGTGGCTGACAAAGTTTGCTGATGACTGCAAACTGGGAGCAGTCAGAGAATCCCCAAACAATGTCAATATCTTACAAGAGGGTTTTACAGAAACAAATGATTGGTGCCAAAGTCATGGCCTTAAACTCAAAGAAAAAAAATGTATTATCATACCTTTCGGTAAGTACAATATTCCTGCTAACTACCACATCAATAGCAACACCCTAAGTACACACTCAGTGGTGAGAGACCTGGGCGCACAGGTTGACAGCAACCTTACCTTTGGTCACCATGTCTCCACAGTGGTAAGAAGAGCATTCTATATTGCTCATCTCACAAGTAAGGGCATTGCCTCCAGAATGTATGTACCTTTCCAAGCACCTGCATCAATTGGAGAGACCACACATATTCCTCACAAGGAAAATTCAAGGTCTTCATTATCTGTCCTACGTGGATTGTCTGAAATCACTGTCACTTTATTCTGTTTAATGCAGACTACTCAGTGGTGATCTCTGCCTTGCATATAAGGCAGTCTCTGACCCTGCTTTATTGGAAATGCTGCATATCCGCAAGTCAAATGGTGGGTTCAGGCACCTAGACAGTGAGATATTTACTTGTGGTACATTTGGTTTGGGAAACATGGCTGAACTGATATTCAGATGCAGAGAAATATAGCAGTGGCTTATTCCCTGTGGGCAAAGAGAAGAATGCTGTGCCATGCCCACAACTTTAATAACCAAATGCACAGGGGGAAAATAATGTCCATGGTCCCCAAGTCAACATGAGACAGCAAGCAGTATGGCAGGCATCAGCAGCAGGCTGGCCAATGGGCACGTCAGTGGCAGTAAAAATGCAGTGCATGACAGGCAGTGGCTTTATAAATGGCATGTGAGGACCACTACCCACCTTCACAGTGTCTCTGGACCATTACCTAAAATGTGTTCTGCATTATAAATGTGAGCACAGTCGTATGCAAGATTTCCTTCATGCTGTAGGTCACTTGTGCACATTGTAGTTACTTAAGCATGTACTATACACTGAACACAATACTCATTACTTCTTCTGCCCCCATGCACTTTGTTATTAAAGCTATGGACATGACAGTGTGTGCTTCTTTTTGCCCACAGGGAATTCACAACTGCCATATTTCTCTGCATCTGAATGTCACTTCAGCCATGTGTCCCCAACCAAATGTACCATAGGGAAATATCTTGCTGCTTAGGTGCCTAAACCTCAAATGGTACACAGCCTACCTGCACTAAAGACCTAAACCTTGTATGTGATATTAACAGAACCTGCTGGAGGGACAGATTTTTCTCCCAGAGGTTACCATGCCTTTGGAACAGACTCTCACTTCATATCAAACAGAGCACCTCACTGGCCCTCTTAAAAAGCAATCTGGATGACTGGATGGGTAACCGTAAATTCAATCTAGGGATTCCACCTGTATTCATCTTGGACAGTGGCAATAGGTGCTGATCATGTGTATAAGGGTAGAACTTGGCTAGGCTTCTAAGGGCCCTAGGGCCAATTAGGTTCTGATGAAGTCCCCAGTGGATGAAAGCACTAAACCTGTTTTGTTGTTCTTAATAAAAGTTT